>NW_027490534.1:98313-152983 GCF_050948175.1 Xylocopa sonorina | reverse complement strand
AGGAAACAGCGTCTGCAGATGTCTAGGTATCGTAGCAATAGAGTTCAAATGCTTCTTAAAACGAGATATTGCATCCCATATCTTTGTTTCATGATAAGATATAACATGCTTTGCGAAGTGTTATGCATTCCTCGTATACGATTCAAATGAGTGTAAATGCGACACTTCCTTGCAAGGAAATAGCGTTTGCAGATGTCTACGTATCGTAGCAATAGATTTCTAATGCTTCTTAAAACTCGATATCGGATCTCATTTCTATGATTCATGGTAAGATATAATATTCATTGCGAAGTGTTATGCATTCCTCGTCTACGATTCAAATGAATGTAAATGCGACACTTCCTTGCAAGGAAATAGTGTTTGCAGATGTCTAGTTATCGTAGCAATAGAGTTCAAATGCTTCTTAAAACGAGATATTACATCTCATTTCTATGTTTCATGATAAGAAATAATATTCATTGCGAAGTGTTATGCATTCCTCGTCTGCGATTCAAATGAAAGTAAATGCGACACTTCCTTGCAAGGAAATAGCGATTGCAGATGTCTACGTATCGTAGCATTAGCTTTCTAATGCTTCTTAAAACGCGATATCGCGTCTCATTTCTATCTTTCATGGTAAGATATAATATGATTTGCGAAGTGTCATGTATTCCTCTTCTATACTTCAAATGAATGTAAATGTGACTCTTCCTTGCAAGGAAACAGCGTTTGCAGATGTCTACCTATCGTAGCAGTAGAGTTCTAATGCTTCTTAAAACGCGATATCGCATCTCATTTCCATGTTTCATGGTAAGATATAATATGATTTGCGAAGTGTTATGTATTCCTCGTCTACACTTCAAATGAATGTAAATGCGACACTTCCTTGCAAGGAAATAGCGATTGCAGATGTCTACGTATCGTAGCAGTAGAGTTCATATGATTCTTAGAACGGGATATTGCATCTCATATCTATGTTTCATGATATGATATAATATTCATTGCGAAGTGTTATGCATTCCTCGTCTACGATTCAAATGAATGTAAATGCGACACTTCCTTGCAAGGAAATAGCGTTTGCAGATGTCTACGTATCGAAGCAATAGAGTTCAAATGCTTCTTAAAACGAGATATTGCATCCCATATCTATGTTTCATGATAAGATATAATATTCATTGCAAAGTGTTATGCATTCCTCGTCTACGATTCAAATGAATGTAAATGCGACACTTCCTTGCCAGGAAATAGCGTCTGCAGATGTCTAGGTATCGTTGCAATAGAGTTCAAATGCTTCTTAAAACGAGATATTGCATCTCATATCTTTGTTTCATGATAAGATATAACATGCATTGCGAAGTGTTATGCATTCCTCGTATACGATTCAAATAAAAGTAAATGCGACACTTCCTTGCAAGGAAATAGCGATTGCAGATGTCTACGTATCGCAGCAATAGAGTTCATATGATTCTTAAAACGCGATATCGCATCTCATTTCTATGTTTCATGGTAAGATATATTATGATTTGCGAAGTGTCATGTATTCCTCTTCTACACTTCAAATGAATGTAAGTGTGACTCTTACTTGCAAGGAAACAGCGTTTGCAGACGTCTACCTATCGTAGCAGTAGAGTTCTAATGCTTCTTAAAACGCGATATCGCATCTCATTTCTATGTTTCATGGTAAGATAATATGATTTGCGAAGTGTCATGTATTCCTCGTCTACACTTCAAATGAATGTAAATGCGACACTTCCTTGCTAGGAAACAGCGTCTGCAGATGTCTAGGTATCGTAGCAATAGAGTTCAAATGCTTCTTAAAACGAGATATTGCGTCTCATATCTATGTTTCATGATAAGATATAATATTCATTGCGAAGTGTTATGCATTCCTCGTATACGATTCAAATGAATGTAAATGCGACACTTTCTTGCAGGGAAATAGCGTTTGCAGATGTCTACGTATCGTAGCAATAGAGTTCTTATGATTCTTAAAACGCGATATCGCATCTCACTTCTATGTTTTATGGTAGGATATAATATGATTTGCGAAGTGTCATGTATTCCTCGTCTACACTTCAAATGAATGTAAATGCCACACTTTCTTGCAAGGAAATAGCGTCTGCAGATGTCTAGGTATCGTAGCAATAGATTTCTAATGCTTCTTAAAACGCGATATCGCATCTCATTTCTATGTTTCATGGTAAGATATAATATGATTTGCGAAGTGTCATGTATTCCTCGTCTACACTTCAAGTGAATGTAAATGCGACACTTCCTTGCCAGGAAATAGTGTTTTCAGATGTCTAGGTATCGTAGCAATAGAGTTCAAATGCTTCTTAAAACGAGATATTGCATCTCATTTCTATGTTTCATGATAAGATATATTATACATTGCGAAGTGTTATGCATTCCTCGTCTACGATTCAAATGAATGTAAATGCGACACTTCGTTGCAAGGAAATAGCGTTTGCAGATGTCTACCTATCGTAGCAATAGAGCTCAAATGCTTCTTAAAATGAGATATTGCATCTCATATCTATGTTTCATGATAAGATATAATATTCATTGCGAATTGTTATGCATTCTTCGTCTGCGATTCAAATGAAAGTAAATGCGACACTTCCTTGCAAGGAAATAGCGATTGCAGATGTCTACGTATCGTAGCAATAGAGTTCATATGATTCTTAAAACGCGATATCGCATCTCATTTCTATGTTTCATGGTAAGATATAACATGATTTGCGAAGTGCTATGTATTCCTCGTCTACACTTCAAATGAATTTGAATGCGATACTTCCTCGCTAGGAAATAGCGTTTGCAGATGTCTACGTATCGTAGCATCAGCTTTCTAATGCTTCTTAAAACGCGATATCGCGTCTCATTTCTATCTTTCATGGTAAGATATAATATGATTTGCGAAGTGTCATGTATTCCTCTTCTACACTTCAAATGAATGTAAGTGTGACTCTTCCTTGCAAGGAAACAGCGTTTGCAGATGTCTACCTATCGTAGCAGTAGAGTTCTAATGCTTCTTAAAACGCGATATCGCATTTCATTTCTATGTTTCATGGTAAGATATAATATGATTTGCGAAGTGTCATGTATTCCACGTCTACACTTCAAGTGAATGTAAATGCGACACTTCCTTGCCAGGAAATAGCGTCTGCAGATGTCTAGGTATCGTAGCAATAGAGTTCAAATGCTTCTTAAAACGAGATATCGGATCTCATTTCTATGTTTCATGGTAAGATATAATATGATTTGCGAAGTATTATGTATTCCTCGTCTACACTTCATATGAATGTAAATGCGACACTTCCTTGCAAGGAAATAGCGTCTCCAGATGTCTACGTATCGTAGCAATGGAGTTCTTATGATACTTAAAACGCGATATCGCATCTCATTTCTATGTTTCATGGTAAGATATAATATGATTTGCGAAGTGTCATGTATTCCTCGTCTACACTTCAAATGAATGTAAATGCGACAATTCCTTGCTAGGAAACAGCGTCTGCAGATGTCTAGGTATCGTAGCAATAGAGTTCAAATGCTTCTTAAAACGAGATATTGCATCTCATATCTTTGTTTCATGATAAGATATAATATTCATTGCGAAGTGTTATGCATTCCTCGTATACGATTCAAATGAGTGTAAATGCGACACTTCCTTGCTAGGAAACAGCGTCTGCAGATGTCTAGGTATCGTAGCAATAGAGTTCAAATGCTTCTTAAAACGAGATATTGCATCCCATATCTTTGTTTCATGATAAGATATAACATGCATTGCGAAGTGTTATGCATTCCTCGTATACGATTCAAATGAGTGTAAATGCGACACTTCCTTGCAAGGAAATAGCGTTTGCAGATGTCTACGTATCGTAGCAATAGATATCTAATGCTTCTTAAAACTCGATATCGGATCTCATTTCTATGATTCATGGTAAGATATAATATTCATTGCGAAGTGTTATGCATTCCTCGTCTACGATTCAAATGAATGTAAATGCGACACTTCCTTGCAAGGAAATAGTGTTTGCAGATGTCTAGGTATCGTAGCAATAGAGTTCAAATGCTTCTTAAAACGAGATATTACATCTCATTTCTATGTTTCATGATAAGAAATAATATTCATTGCGAAGTGTTATGCATTCCTCGTCTGCGATTCAAATGAAAGTAAATGCGACACTTCCTTGCAAGGAAATAGCGATTGCAGATGTCTACGTATCGTAGCATTAGCTTTCTAATGCTTCTTAAAACGCGATATCGCGTCTCATTTCTATCTTTCATGGTAAGATATAATATGATTTGCGAAGTGTCATGTATTCCTCTTCTACACTTCAAATGAATGTAAATGTGACTCTTCCTTGCAAGGAAACAGCGTTTGCAGATGTCTACCTATCGTAGCAGTAGAGTTCTAATGCTTCTTAAAACGCGATATCGCATCTCATTTCCATGTTTCATGGTAAGATATAATATGATTTGCGAAGTGTTATGTATTCCTCGTCTACACTTCAAATGAATGTAAATGCGACACTTCCTTGCAAGGAAATAGCGATTGCAGATGTCTACGTATCGTAGCAGTAGAGTTCATATGATTCTTAGAACGGGATATTGCATCTCATATCTATGTTTCATGATATGATATAATATTCATTGCGAAGTGTTATGCATTCCTCGTCTACGATTCAAATGAATGTAAATGCGACACTTCCTTGCAAGGAAATAGCGTTTGCAGATGTCTACGTATCGAAGCAATAGAGTTCAAATGCTTCTTAAAACGAGATATTGCATCCCATATCTATGTTTCATGATAAGATATAATATTCATTGCAAAGTGTTATGCATTCCTCGTCTACGATTCAAATGAATGTAAATGCGACACTTCCTTGCCAGGAAATAGCGTCTGCAGATGTCTAGGTATCGTTGCAATAGAGTTCAAATGCTTCTTAAAACGAGATATTGCATCTCATATCTTTGTTTCATGATAAGATATAACATGCATTGCGAAGTGTTATGCATTCCTCGTATACGATTCAAATAAAAGTAAATGCGACACTTCCTTGCAAGGAAATAGCGATTGCAGATGTCTACGTATCGCAGCAATAGAGTTCATATGATTCTTAAAACGCGATATCGCATCTCATTTCTATGTTTCATGGTAAGATATAATATGATTTGCGAAGTGTCATGTATTCCTCTTCTACACTTCAAATGAATGTAAGTGTGACTCTTACTTGCAAGGAAACAGCGTTTGCAGACGTCTACCTATCGTAGCAGTAGAGTTCTAATGCTTCTTAAAACGCGATATCGCATCTCATTTCTATGTTTCATGGTAAGATAATATGATTTGCGAAGTGTCATGTATTCCTCGTCTACACTTCAAATGAATGTAAATGCGACACTTCCTTGCTAGGAAACAGCGTCTGCAGATGTCTAGGTATCGTAGCAATAGAGTTCAAATGCTTCTTAAAACGAGATATTGCGTCTCATATCTATGTTTCATGATAAGATATAATATTCATTGCGAAGTGTTATGCATTCCTCGTATACGATTCAAATGAATGTAAATGCGACACTTTCTTGCAGGGAAATAGCGTTTGCAGATGTCTACGTATCGTAGCAATAGAGTTCTTATGATTCTTAAAACGCGATATCGCATCTCACTTCTATGTTTTATGGTAGGATATAATATGATTTGCGAAGTGTCATGTATTCCTCGTCTACACTTCAAATGAATGTAAATGCCACACTTCCTTGCAAGGAAATAGCGTTTGCAGATGTCTACGTATCGTAGCAATAGATTTCTAATGCTTCTTAAAACGCGATATCGCATCTTATTTCTATGTTTCATGGTAAGATATAATATGATTTGCAAAGTGTTATGTATTCCTCGTCTACACTTCATATGAATGTAAATGCCAAACTTCCTTGCAAGGAAATAGCGTCTCCAGATGTCTAGGTATCGTAGCAATAGAGTTCAAATGCTTCTTAAAACGAGATATTGCATCTCATATCTATGTTTCATGATAAGATATAATTTTCATTGCGAAGTGTTATGCATTCCTCGTATACGATTCAAATGAATGTAAATGCGACACTTTCTTGCAAGGAAATAGCGTCTGCAGATGTCTAGGTATCGTAGCAATAGATTTCTAATGCTTCTTAAAACGCGATATCGCATCTCATTTCTATGTTTCATGGTAAGATATAATATGATTTGCGAAGTGTCATGTATTCCTCGTCTACACTTCAAGTGAATGTAAATGCGACACTTCCTTGCCAGGAAATAGTGTTTTCAGATGTCTAGGTATCGTAACAATAGAGTTAAAATGCTTCTTAAAACGAGATATTGCATCTCATTTCTATGTTTCATGATAAGATATATTATACATTGCGAAGTGTTATGCATTCCTCGTCTACGATTCAAATGAATGTAAATGCGACACTTCGTTGCAAGGAAATAGCGTTTGCAGATGTCTACCTATCGTAGCAATAGAGCTCAAATGCTTCTTAAAACGAGATATTGCATCTCATATCTATGTTTCATGATAAGATATAATATTCATTGCGAATTGTTATGCATTCTTCGTCTGCGATTCAAATGAAAGTAAATGCGACACTTCCTTGCAAGGAAATAGCGATTGCAGATGTCTACGTATCGTAGCAATAGAGTTCATATGATTCTTAAAACGCGATATCGCATCTCATTTCTATGTTTCATGGTAAGATATAACATGATTTGCGAAGTGCTATGTATTCCTCGTCTACACTTCAAATGAATTTGAATGCGATACTTCCTCGCTAGGAAATAGCGTTTGCAGATGTCTACGTATCGTAGCATCAGCTTTCTAATGCTTCTTAAAACGCGATATCGCGTCTCATTTCTATCTTTCATGGTAAGATATAATATGATTTGCGAAGTGTCATGTATTCCTCTTCTACACTTCAAATGAATGTAAGTGTGACTCTTCCTTGCAAGGAAACAGCGTTTGCAGATGTCTACCTATCGTAGCAGTAGAGTTCTAATGCTTCTTAAAACGCGATATCGCATTTCATTTCTATGTTTCATGGTAAGATATAATATGATTTGCGACGTGCCATGTGTTCCTCGTCTACACTTCAAATGAATGTAAATGCGACACTTCCTTGCTAGGAAATAGCGTCTGCAGATGTCTAGGTATCGTAGCAATAGATTTCTAATGCTTCTTAAAACGCGATATCGCATCTCATTTCTATGTTTCATGGTAAGATATAATATGATTTGCGAAGTGTCATGTATTCCACGTCTACACTTCAAGTGAATGTAAATGCGACACTTCCTTGCCAGGAAATAGCGTCTGCAGATGTCTAGGTATCGTAGCAATAGAGTTCAAATGCTTCTTAAAACGAGATATCGGATCTCATTTCTATGTTTCATGGTAAGATATAATATGATTTGCGAAGTATTATGTATTCCTCGTCTACACTTCATATGAATGTAAATGCGACACTTCCTTGCAAGCAAATAGCGTCTCCAGATGTCTACGTATCGTAGCAATGGAGTTCTTATGATACTTAAAACGCGATATCGCATCTCATTTCTATGTTTCATGGTAAGATATAATATGATTTGCGAAGTGTCATGTATTCCTCGTCTACACTTCAAATGAATGTAAATGCGACAATTCCTTGCTAGGAAACAGCGTCTGCAGATGTCTAGGTATCGTAGCAATAGAGTTCAAATGCTTCTTAAAACGAGATATTGCATCTCATATCTATGTTTCATGATAAGATATAATATTCATTGCGAAGTGTTATGCATTCCTCGTATACGATTCAAATGAATGTAAATGCGACACTTCCTTCCAAGGAAATACCGTCTGCAGATGTCTACGTATCGTAGCAGTAGATTTCTAATGCATCTTAAAACGCGATATCGCATCTCATTTCTATGTTTCATGGAAAGATATAATATGATTTGCGAAGTGTCATGTATTCCTCGTCTACACTTCAAACGAATATAAATGCGACACTTCCTTGCAAGGAAATAGCGTTTGCAGATGTCTACGTATCGTAGCAGTAGTGTTCTTATGATTCTTAGAACGCGATATCGCATCTCATTTCTATGTTTCATGGTAAGATATATTATTAATTGCGAAGTGTTATACATTCCTCGTCTACGATTCAAATGAATGTAAATGCGACACTTCCTTGCAGGGAAATAGCGTTTGCAGTTGTTTACGTATCGTAGCAGTAGAGTTCTTATGATTCTTAAAACGCGATATCGCATCTCATTTCTATGTTTCATGGTAAGATATAATATGATTTGCGAAGTGTTATGTATTCCTGGTCTACGATTCAAATGAATGTAAATGCGACACTTCCTTGCAAGGAAATAGCGTTTGCAGATGTCTACGTATCGTAGCAATAGAGTCCTTATGATTCTTAAAACGCGATATCGCATATCAATTCTATGTTTCATGGTAAGATATAGTATGATTTGCGAAGTGTTATGTATTCCACGTCTACACTTCATATGAATGTAAATGCGACACTTCCTTGCAAGGAAATAGCGTCTCCAGATGTCTAGGTATCGTAGCAATAAAGTTCAAATGCTTCTTAAAACGAGATATTGCATCTCATATCTATGTTTCATGATAAGATATAATTTTCATTGCGAAGTGTTATGCATTCCTCGTATACGATTCAAATGAATGTAAATGCGACACTTCCTTCCAAGGAAATACCGTCTGCAGATGTCTACGTATCGTAGCATCAGCTTTCTAATGCTTCTTAAAACGCGATATCGCGTCTCATTTCTATCTTTCATGGTAAGATATAATATGATTTGCGAAGTGTCATGTATTCCTCTTCTACACTTCAAATGAATGTAAGTGTGACTCTTCTTTGCAAGGAAACAGTGTTTGCAGATGTCTACCTATCGTAGCAGTAGAGTTCTAATGCTTCTTAAAACGCGATATCGCATTCCATTTCTATGTTTCATGGTAAGATATAATATGATTTGCGACGTGTCATGTGTTCCTCGTCTATACTTCAAATGAATGTAAATGCGACACTTCCTTGCTAGGAAATAGCGTCTGCAGATGTCTAGGTACCGTAGTAATAGATTTCTAATGCTTCTTAAAACGCGATATCGCATCTTATTTCTATGTTTCATGGTAAGATATAATATGATTTGCGAAGTGTCATGTATTCCACGTCTACACTTCAAGTGAATGTAAATGCGGCACTTCCTTGCCAGGAAATAGCGTCTGCAGATGTCTAGGTATCGTAGCAATAGAGTTCAAATGCTTCTTAAAACGAGATATCGGATCTCATTTCTATGTTTCATGGTAAGATATAATATGATTTGCGAAGTATTATGTATTCCTCGTCTACACTTCATATGAATGTAAATGCGACACTTCCTTGCCAGGAAATAGCGTCTGCAGATGTCTAGGTATCGTAGCAATAGAGTTCAAATGCTTCTTAAAACGAGATATTGCATCTCATATCTATGTTTCATGATAAGATATAATATTCATTGCGAAGTGTTATGCATTCCTCGTAGACGATTCAAATGAATGTAAATGCGACACTTCCTTGCAGGGAAATAGCGTTTGCAGTTGTTTACGTATCGTAGCAGTAGAGTTCTTATGATTCTAAAAAAGGCGATATCGCATCTCATTTCTATGTTACATGGTAAGATATAATATGATTTGCGAAGTGTTATGTATTCCTCGTCTACACTTCAAATGAATGTAAATGCGACACTTCCTCGCTAGGATATAGCGTTTGCAAATGTCTACGTATAGTAGCAATAGAGTTCTTATGATTCTTAAAACTTGATATCGCATCTCATTTCTATGTTTCATGGTAAGATATAATATGATTTGCGAAGTGTTATGTATTCCTCGTCTACACTTCAAATGAATGTAAATGCGACACTTCCATGCTAGGAAATAGTGTCTGGAGATGTCTAGGTATCGTAGCGATAGAGTTCTAATGCTTCTTAAAACGCGATATAGCATCTCATTTCTATGTTTCATGGAAAGATATAATATGATATGCGAAGTGTCATGTATTCCTCGTCTACACTTCAAATGAATGTAAATGCGACACTTCCTTGCAAGGAAATAGCGTTTGCAGATGTCTACGTATCGTAGCAATAGATATCTAATGCTTCTTAAAATGCGATATCGCATCTTATTTCTATGTTTCATGGTAAGATATAATATGATTTGCGAAGTGTTATGTATTCATCGTCTACACTTCATATGAATGTAAACGCGACACTTCCTTGCAAGGAAATAGCGTCTCCAGATGTCTAGGTATCGTAGCAATAGAGATCAAATGCTTCTTAAAACGAGATATTGCATCTCATATCTATGTTTCATGATAAGATATAATTTTCATTGCGAAGTGTTATGCATTCCTCGTATACGATTCAAATGAATGTAAATGCGACACTTCCTTCCAAGGAAATACCGTCTGCAGATGTCTACGTATCGTAGCAATAGATTTCTAATGCTTCTTAAAACGCGATATCGCATCTCATTTCTATGTTTCATGGAAAGATATAATATGATTTGCGACGTGTCATGTATTCCTCGTCTACACTTCAAATGAATGTAAATGCGACACTTCCTTGCCAGGAAATAGCGTCTGCAGATGTATAGGTATCGTAGCGATAGAGTTCAAATGCTTCTTAAAACGAGATATTGCATCTCATATCTATGTTTCATGATAAGATATAATATTCATTGCGAAGTGTTATGCATTCCTCGTCTACGATTCAAATTAATGTAAATGCGACACTTCCTTGCAAGGAAATAGTGTTTGCAGATGTCTACGTATCGTAGCAATAGTGTTCTTATGATTCTTAAAACGCGATATCGCATCTCATTTCTATGTTTCATGGTAAGATATAATATGATTTGCGAAGTGTTATGTATTCCTCGTCTACACTTCATATGAATGTAAATGCGACACTTCCTCGCTAGGAAATAGAGTCTGCAAATGTCTACGTATCGTAGCAATAGAGTTCTTATGATTCTTAAAACGCGATATCGCATCTCATTTCTATGTTTCATGGTAAGATATAACATGATTTGCGATGTGTTATGTATTCCTCGTCTACACTTCAAACGAATGTGAACGTGACACTTCCTCGCTAGAAAATGGCGTTTGCAGATGTCTACGTATCGTAGCAATAGATTTCTAATGCTTCTTAAAACGCGATATCGCATCTCATTTCTATGTTTCATGGTAAGATATAATATTCATTGCGAAGTGTTATGCATTCCTCGTATACGATTCAAATGAGTGTAAATGCGACACTTCCTGGCAAGGAAATAGCGTTTGCAGATGTCTACGTATCGTAGCAATGGAGTTCTTATGATACTTAAAACGCGATATCGCATCTCATTTCTATGTTTCACGGTAAGATATAATATGATTTGCGAAGTGTCATGTATTCCTCGTCTACACTTCAAATGAATATAAATGCGACACTTCCTTCCAAGGTAATAGCGTTTGCAGTTGTCTACGTATCGAAGCAATAGAGTTCAAATGCTTCATAAAACGAGATATTGCATCTCATATCTATGTTTCATGATAAGATATAATATTCATTGCGAAGTGTTATGCATTCCTCGTCTACGATTCAAATGAACGTAAATGCGACACTTCCTTGCAAGGAAATAGCGTTTGCAGATGTCTACGTATCGTAACAATAGTGTTCTTATGATTCTTGAAAAGCGATATCGCATCTCATTTCAATGTATCATGGTAAGATATAATATGATTTGCGAAGTGTTATGTATTCCTCGTCTACACTTCAAATGAATGTGAGTGCGACACTTCCTTGCAAGGAAATAGCGTTTGCAGATGTCTACGTATCGAAGCAATAGAGTTCAAATGCTTCTTAAAACGCGATATCGCACCTCATTTCTATGTTTCATGGTAAGATATAATATGATTTGCGAAGTATCATGTATTCCTCGTCTACACTTCAAATGAATGTAAATGCGACACTTCCTCGCAAGGAAATAGCGTTTGCAGATGTCTACGTATCGAAGCAATAGAGTTCAAATGCTTCTTAAAACGAGATATTGCATCTCATATCTATGTGTCATTATAAGATATAATATTCATTGCGAAGTGTTATGCATTCCTCGTCTACGATTCAAATGAACGTAAATGCGACACTTCCTTGCAAGGAAATAGCGCTTGCTGATGTCTACGTATCGTAGCAATAGAGTTCTTATGATTCTTAAAACGCGATTTCGCATCTCATTTCTACGTTTCATGGTAAGATATAATATGATTTGCCAAGTGTCATGTATTCCTCGTCTACACTTCAAATGAATGTAAATGCGACACTTCCCTGCAAGGAAATAGCGTTTGCAGATGTCTACGTATCGTAGCAATTGAGTTCTTATGATTCTTACAACGCGATATCGGATCTCATTTCTATGTTTCATAGTAAGATATAATATGATTTGCGGAGTGTTATGTGTTCCTCGTCTACACTTCAAATGAATGCAAACGCGACACTTCCTCGCTAGGAAATAGCGTTTGCAGATGTCTACGTATCGTAGCAGTAGAGTTCTAATGCTTCTTAAAACGCGATATCGCATCCCATTTCTATGTTTCATGGTAAGATATAATATGATTTGCGAAGTGTTATGTATTCCTCGTCTACACATCAAATGAATGTAAATGCGACACTTCCTTGCAATGAAATAGCGTTTGCAGATGTCTACGTATCGTAGCAATGGATTTCTGATGCTTCTTAAAACGCGATATCGCATCTCATTTCTATGTTTCATGGTAAGATATAATGTGATTTGCGAAGTGTCATGTATTCCTCGTCCACGCTTCAAATGAATGTAAATGCGACACTTCCTTGCAACGAAATAGCGTTTGCAGATGTCTGCGTATCGTAGCAGTAGGATTCTAATGCTTCTTAAAACGCGATATTGCATCTCATATCTATGTTTCATGATAAGATATAATATTCATTGCGAAGTGTTATGCATTCCTCGTCTACGATTCAAATGAACGTAAATGCGACACTTCCTTGCAAGGAAATAGCGTTTGGAGATGTCTACGTATCGTAACAATAGAGTTCATATGATTCTTAAAACGCGATATCGCATCTCATATCTATGTTTCAAGATAAGATATAATATTCATTGCGAAGTGTTATGCATTCCTCGTCTACGATTCAAATGAAAGTAAATGCGACACCTCGTTGCAAGGAAATAGCGATTGCAGGTGTCTACGTATCGTAGCAATAGAGTTCTAATGCTTCTTAAAACGCGATATCGCATCTCATTTCTATGTTTCATGGTAAGATATAATATGATTTGCGAAGTGTTATGTATTCCTCGTCTACACTTCAAATGAATGTAAATGCGACACTTCTTTGCAAGGAAATAGCGATTGCAGATGTCTACGTATCGTAGCAGTAGAGTTCTTATGGTTCTTAAAACGCGATGTCGCATCTCATTTCTATGTTTCATGGTAAGATATAATATGATTTGCGGAGTGTTATGTGTTCCTCGTCTACACTTCAAATGAATGCAAACGCTACACTTCCTCGCTAGGAAATAGCGTTTGCAGATGTCTACGTATCGTAGCAGTAGAGTTCTAATGCTTCTTAAAACGCGATATCGCATCCCATTTCTATGTTTCATGGTAAGATATAATATGATTTGCGAAGTGTTATGTATTCCTCGTCTACACATCAAATGAATGTAAATGCGACACTTCCTTGCAAGGAAATAGCGTTTGCAGATGTCTACGTATCGTAGCAATGGATTTCTGATGCTTCTTAAAACGCGATATCGCATCTCATTTCTATGTTTCATCGTAAGATATAATATGATTTGCGAAGTGTCATGTATTCCTCGTCCACGCTTCAAATGAATGTAAATGCGACACTTCCTTGCAACGAAATAGCGTTCGCAGATGTCTGCGTATCGTAGCAGTAGAATTCTAATGCTTCTTAAAACGAGATATTGCATCTCATATCTATGTGTCATGATAAGATATAATATTCATTGCGAAGTGTTATGCATTCCTCGTCTACGATTCAAATGAATGTAAATGCGACACTTCCTTCCAAGGTAATAGCGTTTGCAGATGTCTACGTATCGAAGCAATAGAGTTCAAATGCTTCATAAAACAAGATACTGCATCTCATATCTATGTTTCATGATAAGATATAATATTCATTGCGAAGTGTTATGCATTCCTCGTCTACGATTCAAATGAACGTAAATGCGACACTTCCTTCCAAGGAAATAGCGTTTGCAGATGTCTACGTATCGTAGCAATTGAGTTCTTATGATTCTTACAACGCGATATCGGATCTCATTTCTATGTTTCATGGTAAGATATAATATGATTTGCGAAGTGTTATGTATTCCTCGTCTACACTTCAAATGAATGTAAATGCGACACTTCCTTGCAAGGAAATAGCGTTTGCAGATGTCTACGTTTCGAAGCAATAGAGTTCAAATGCTTCTTAAAACGAGATATTGCATCTCATATCTATGTTTCATGATAAGATATAATATTCATTGCGAAGTGTTATGCATTCCTCGTCTACGATTCAAATGAACGTAAATGCGACACTTCCTTGCAAGGAAATAGCGTTTGGAGATGTCTACGTATCGTAACAATAGAGTTCATATGATTCTTAAAACGCGATATCGCATCTCATATCTATGTTTCATGATAAGATATAATATTCATTGCGAAGTGTTATGCATTCCTCGTCTACGATTCAAATGAACGTAAATGCGACACTTCCTTCCAAGGAAATAGCGTTTGCAGATGTCTACGTATCGTAGCAATAGAGTTCTTATGATTCTTAAAACGCGATATCGCATCTCATTTCTACGTTTCATGGTAAGATATAATATGATTTGCGAAGTGTCATGTATTCCTCGTCTACACTTCAAATGAATGTAAATGCGACACTTCCCTGCAAGGAAATAGCGTTTGCAGATGTCTACGTATCGTAGCAATTGAGTTCTTATGATTCTTACAACGCGATATCGGATCTCATTTCAATGTTTCATGGTAAGATATAATATGAATTGCTAAGTGTTATGTATTCCTCGTCTACACTTCAAATGAATGTAAATGCGACACTTCCTTGCAAGGAAATAGCGTTTGCAGATGTCTACGTATCGTAGCAATAGAGTTCATATGATTCTTAAAACGCGATATCGCATCTCATATCTATGTTTCAAGATAAGATATAATATTCATTGCGAAGTGTTATGCATTCCTCGTCTACGATTCAAATGAACGTAAATGCGACACTTCCTTGCAAGGAAATAGCGTTTGGAGATGTCTACGTATCGTAACAATAGAGTTCATATGATTCTTAAAACGCGATATCGCATCTCATATCTATGTTTCAAGATAAGATATAATATTCATTGCGATGTGTTATGCATTCCTCGTCTACGATTGAAATGAAAGTAAATACGACACTTCGTTGCAAGGAAATAGCGATTGCAGGTGTCTACGTATCGTAGCAATAGAGTTCTAATGCTTCTTAAAACGCGATATCGCATCTCATTTCTATGTTTCATGGTAAGATATAATATGATTTGCGGAGTGTTATGTGTTCCTCGTCTTCACTTCAAATGAATGTAAATGCGACACTTCCTTGCCAGGAAATAGCGTCTGCAGATGTCTAGGTATCGTAGCGATAGAGTTCTAATGCTTCTTAGAACGCGATATCGCATCTCATTTCTAAGTTTCATGGTAAGATATAATATGATTTGCGAAGTGTTATGTATTCCTCGTCTACACTTCAAATGAATGTAAATGCGACACTTCCTTGCCAGGAAATAGCGTTTGCAGATGTCTACCTATCGTAGCAATAGAGTTCTGATGCTTCTTAAAACGCGATATAGAATTTCGTTTCTATGTTTCATGGTAAGATATAATATGATTTGCGACGTATCATGCATTCCTCGTATACGATTCAAATGAGTGTAAATGCGACACTTCCTTGCAAGGAAATAGCGTTTGCAGATGTCTACGTATCGTAGCAATGGAGTTCTTATGATACTTAAAACGCGATATCGCATCTCATTTCTATGTTTCATGGTAAGATATAATATGATTTGCGAAGTGTCATGTATTCCTTGTCTACACTTCAAATGAATGTAAATGCGACGCTTCCTTGCAAGGAAATAGCGTTTGCAGATGTCTACGTATCGTAGCAATGGATTTCTGATGCTGCTTAGAACGCGATATCGCATCTCATTTCTATGTTTCATGGTAAGATATAACATGATTTGCGAAGTGTTATGTATTCCTCGTCTACACTTCAAACGAATGTGAACGTGACACTTCCTCGCTAGGAAATGGCGTTTGCAGATGTCTACGTATCGTAGCAATAGATTTCTAATGCTTCTTAAAACGCGATATCGCATCTCATTTCTATGTTTCATGGTAAGATATAATATGATTTGCGAAGTGTCATGTATTCCTCGCCTACACTTCAAATGAATGTAAATGCGACACTGCCTTGCTAGGAAATAGCGTCTGCAGATGTCTAGGTATCGTAGCAATAGAGTTCTAATGCTTCTTAAAACGCGATATCGCATCTCATTTCTATGTTTCATGGTAAGATATAATATTCATTGCGAAGTGTTATGCATTCCTCGTATACGATTCAAATGAGTGTAAATGCGACACTTCCTGGCAAGGAAATAGCGTTTGCAGATGTCTACGTATCGTAGCAATGGAGTTCTTATGATACTTAAAACGCGATATCGCATCTCATTTCTATGTTTCATGGTAAGATATAATATGATTTGAGAAGTAACATGTATTCCTCGTCTACACTTCAAATGAATGTAAATGCGACACTTCCTTGCAAGGAAATAGCGTTTGCAGATGTCTACGTATCGTAGCAATAGATTTCTAATGCTTCTTAAAACGCGATATCGCATCTCATTTCCATGTTCCATGGTAAGATATAATATGATTTGCGAAGTGTCATGTATTCCTCGTCTACACTTCAAATGAATGTAAATGCGACACTTCCTTGCAAGGAAATAGCGTCTGCAAATGTCTACCTATCATAGCAATAGAGTTCTAATGCTTCTTAAAACGCGATATCCCATCTCATTTCTATGTTTCATGGTAAGATATAATATGATTTGCGAAGTGTCATGTATTCCACGTCTACACTTCCAATGAATGTAAATGCGACACTTCCTTGCAAGGAAATAGCGTTTGCAAATGTCTACATATCGAAGCAATAGAGTTCAAATGCTTCTTAAAACGAGATATTGCATCTCATATCTATGTGTCATTATAAGATATAGTATTCATTGCGAAGTGTTATGCATTCCTCGTCTACGATTCAAATGAACGTAAATGCGACACTTCCTTGCAAGGAAATAGCGTTTGCAGATGTCTACGTATCGTAGCAATAGAGTTCTTATGATTCTTAAAACGCGATATCGCATCTCATTTCTACGTTTCATGGTAAGATATAATATGATTTGCGAAGTGTCATGTATTCCTCGTCTACTCTTCAAATGAATGTAAATGCGACACTTCCTTACAAGGAAATAGCGTTTGCAGATGTCTACGTATCGAAGCAATAGAGTTCAAATGCTTCTTAAAACGAGATATTGCATCTCATATCTATGTTTCATGATAAGATATAATATGATTTGCGAAGTGTTATGTATTCCTCGTCTACACTTCAAATGAATGTAAATGCGACACTTCCTTGCAAGGAAATAGCGTTTGCAGATGTCTACGTATCGTAGCAATAGAGTTCATACGATTCTTAAAACGCGATATCGCATCTCATTTCTATGTTTCATGGTAAGATATAATATGATTTGCGAAGTGTTATGTATTCCTCTTCTACACTTCAAATGAATGTAAATGCGACACTTCCTTGCAAGGAAATAGCGTTTGCAGATGTCTACGTATCGTAGCAATGGATTTCTGATGCTTCTTAAAACGCGATATCGCATCTCATTTCTATGTTTCATGGTAAGATATAATATGATTTGCGAAGTGTCATGTATTCCTCGTCCACGCTTCAAATGAATGTAAATGCGACACTTCCTTGCAACGAAATAGCGTTTGCAGATGTCTGCGTATCGTAGCAGTAGAATTCTAATGCTTCTTAAAACGCGATATTGCATCTCATATCTATGTTTCATGATAAGATATAATATTCATTGCGAAGTGTTATGCTTTCCTCGTCTACGATTCAAATGAATGTAAATGCGACACTTCCTTGCAAGGAAATAGCGTTTGCAGATGTCGACGTATCGAAGCAATAGAGTTCAAATGCTTCATAAAACGAGATATTGCATCTCATATCTATGTTTCATGATAAGATATAATATTCATTGCGAAGTGTTATGAATTCCTCGTCTACGATTCAAAGGAATGTAAATGCGACACTTCCTTCCAAGGTAATAGCGTTTGCAGTTGTCTACGTATCGAAGCAATAGAGTTAAATTGCTTCATAAAACGAGATATTGCATCTCATATCTATGTTTCATGATAAGATATAATATTCATTGCGAAGTGTTATGCATTCCTCGTCTACGATTCAAATGAACGTAAATGCGACACTTCCTTGCAAGGAAATAGCGTTTGCAGATGTCTGCGTATCGTAACAATAGAGTTCTTATGATTCTTGAAAAGCGATATCGCATCTCATTTCAATGTTTCATGGTAAGATATAATATGATTTGCGAAGTGTTATGTATTCCTCGTCTGCACTTCAAATGAATGTGAGTGCGACACTTCCTTGCAAGGAAATAGCGTTTGCAGATGTCTACGTATCGAAGCAATAGAGTTCAAATGCTTCTTAAAACGCGATATCGCACCTCATTTCTATGTTTCATGGTAAGATATAATATGATTTGCGAAGTATCATGTATTCCTCGTCTACACTTCAAATGAATGTAAATGCGACACTTCCTCGCAAGGAAATAGCGTTTGCAGGTATCTACGTATCGAAGCAATAGAGTTCAAATGCTTCTTAAAACGAGATATTGCATCTCATATCTATGTGTCATTATAAGATATAATATTCATTGCGAAGTGTTATGCATTCCTCGTCTACGATTCAAATGAACGTAAATGCGACACTTCCTTGCAAGGAAATAGCGCTTGCTGATGTCTACGTATCGTAGCAATAGAGTTCTTATGATTCTTAAAACGCGATTTCGCATCTCATTTCTACGTTTCATGGTAAGATATAATATGATTTGCCAAGTGTCATGTATTCCTCGTCTACACTTCAAATGAATGTAAATGCGACACTTCCCTGCAAGGAAATAGCGTTTGCAGATGTCTACGTATCGTAGCAATTGAGTTCTTATGATTCTTACAACGCGATATCGGATCTCATTTCTATGTTTCATGGTAAGATATAATATGATTTGCGGAGTGTTATGTGTTCCTCGTCTACACTTCAAATGAATGCAAACGCGACACTTCCTCGCTAGGAAATAGCGTTTGCAGGTGTCTACGTATCGTAGCAGTAGAGTTCTAATGCTTCTTAAAACGCGATATCGCATCCCATTTCTATGTTTCATGGTAAGATATAATATGATTTGCGAAGTGTTATGTATTCCTCGTCTACACATCAAATGAATGTAAATGCGACACTTCGTTGCAATGAAATAGCGTTTGCAGATGTCTACGTATCGTAGCAATGGATTTCTGATGCTTCTTAAAACGCGATATCGCATCTCATTTCTATGTTTCATGGTAAGATATAATATGATTTGCGAAGTGTCATGTATTCCTCGTCCACGCTTCAAATGAATGTAAATGCGACACTTCCTTGCAACGAAATAGCGTTTGCAGATGTCTGCGTATCGTAGCAGTAGAATTCTAATGCTTCTTAAAACGCGATATTGCATCTCATATCTATGTTTCATGATAAGATATAATATTCATTGCGAAGTGTTATGCATTCCTCGTCTACGATTCAAATGAATGTAAATGCGACACTTCCTTGCAAGGAAATAGCGTTTGCAGATGTCTACGTATCGAAGCAATAGAGTTCAAATGCTTCATAAAACGAGATATTGCATCTCATATCAATGTTTCATGATAAGATATAATATTCATTGCGAAGTGTTATGCATTCCTCGTCTACGTTTCAAATGAACGTAAATGCGACACTTCCTTGCAAGGAAATAGCGTTTGCAGATGTCTACGTATCGTAAAAATAGAGTTCTTATGATTCTTAAAAAGCGATATCGCATCTCATTTCAATGTTTCATGGTAAGATATAATATGATTTGCGAAGTGTTATGTATTCCTCGTCTACACTTCAAATGAATGTGAGTGCGACACTTCCTTGCAAGGAAATAGCGTTTGCAGATGTCTACGTATCGTAGCAATGGATTTCTGATGCTTCTTAAAACGCGATATCGCATCTCATTTCTATGTTTCATGGTAAGATATAATATGATTTGCGAAGTGTCATGTATTCCTCGTCCACGCTTCAAATGAATGTAAATGCGACACTTCCTTGCAACGAAATAGCGTTTGCAGATGTCTGCGTATCGTAGCAGTAGAATTCTAATGCTTCTTAAAACGCGATATTGCATGTCATATCTATGTTTCATGATAAGATATAATATTCATTGCGAAGTGTTATGCATTCCTCGTCTACGATTCAAATGAACGTAAATGCGACACTTCCTTGCAAGGAAATAGCGTTTGGAGATGTCTACGTATCGTAACAATAGAGTTCATATGATTCTTAAAACGCGATATCGCATCTCATATCTATGTTTCAAGATAAGATATAATATTCATTGCGAAGTGTTATGCATTCCTCGTCTACGATTCAAATGAAAGTAAATGCGACACTTCTTTGCAAGGAAATAGCGATTGCAGATGTCTACGTATCGTAGCAGTAGAGTTCTTATGGTTCTTAAAACGCGATGTCGCATCTCATTTCTATGTTTCATGGTAAGATATAATATGATTTGCGGAGTGTTATGTGTTCCTCGTCTACACTTCAAATGAATGCAAACGCTACACTTCCTCGCTAGGAAATAGCGTTTGCAGATGTCTACGTATCGTAACAATAGAGTTCATATGATTCTTAAAACGCGATATCGCATCTCATATCTATGTTTCAAGATAAGATATAATATTCATTGCGAAGTGTTATGCATTCCTCGTCTACGATTGAAATGAAAGTAAATGCGACACTTCGTTGCAAGGAAATAGCGATTGCAGGTGTCTACGTATCGTAGCAATAGAGTTCTAATGCTTCTTAAAACGCGATATCGCATCTCATTTCTATGTTCCATGGTAAGATATAATATGATTTGCGGAGTGTTATGTGTTCCTCGTCTACACTTCAAATGAATGCAAACGCGACACTTCCTCGCTAGGATATAGCGTTTGCAGATGTCTACGTATCGTAGCAGTAGAGTTCTCATGCTTCTTAAAACGCGATATCGCATCCCATTTCTATGTTTCATGGTAAGATATAATATGATTTACGAAGTGTTATGTATTCCTCGTCTACACAACAAATGAATGTAAATGCGACACTTCCTTGCAAGGAAATAGCGTTTGCAGATGTCTACGTATCGTAAAAATAGAGTTCTTATGATTCTTAAAAAGCGATATCGCATCTCATTTCAATGTTTCATGGTAAGATATAATATGATTTGCGAAGTGTCATGTATTCCTCGTCTACACTTCAAATGAATGTAAATGCGACACTTCCTTCCAAGGAAATAGCGTTTGCAGATGTCTACGTATCGTAGCAATTGAGTTCTTATGATTCTTACAACGCGATATCGGATCTCATTTCTATGTTTCATGGTAAGATATAATATGATCTGCGAAGTGTTATGTATTCCTCGTCTACACTTCAAATGAATGTAAATGCGACACTTCCTTGCAAGGAAATAGCGTTTGCAGATGTCTACGTATCGTAGCAATAGAGTTCATATGATTCTTAAAACGCGATATCGCATCTCATTTCTATGTTTCATGATAAGATATAATATTCATTGCGAAGTGTTATGCATTCCTCGTCTACGATTCAAATGAATGTAAATGCGACACTTCCTTGCAAGGAAATAGCGTTTGCAGATGTCTACGTATCGAAGCAATAGAGTTCAAATGCTTCTTAAAACGAGATATTGCATCTCATATCTATGTTTCATGATAAGATATAATATTCATTGCGAAGTGTTATGCATTCCTCGTCTACGATTCAAATGAACGTAAATGCGACACTTCCTTGCAAGGAAATAGCGTTTGGAGATGTCTACGTATCGTAACAATAGAGTTCATATGATTCTTAAAACGCGATATCGCATCTCATATCTATGTTTCAAGATAAGATATAATATTCATTGCGAAGTGTTATGCATTCCTCGTCTACGATTGAAATGAAAGTAAATGCGACACTTCGTTGCAAGGAAATAGCGATTGCAGGTGTCTACGTATCGTAGCAATAGAGTTCTAATGCTTCTTAAAACGCGATATCGCATCTCATTTCTATGTTCCATGGTAAGATATAATATGATTTGCGGAGTGTTATGTGTTCCTCGTCTACACTTCAAATGAATGCAAACGCGACACTTCCTCGCTAGGATATAGCGTTTGCAGATGTCTACGTATCGTAGCAGTAGAGTTCTCATGCTTCTTAAAACGCGATATCGCATCCCATTTCTATGTTTCATGGTAAGATATAATATGATTTACGAAGTGTTATGTATTCCTCGTCTACACAACAAATGAATGTAAATGCGACACTTCCTTGCAAGGAAATAGCGTTTGCAGATGTCTACGTATCGTAAAAATAGAGTTCTTATGATTCTTAAAAAGCGATATCGCATCTCATTTCAATGTTTCATGGTAAGATATAATATGATTTGCGAAGTGTTATGTATTCCTCGTCTACACTTCAAATGAATGTGAGTGCGACACTTCCTTGCAAGGAAATAGCGTTTGCAGATGTCTACGTATCGTAGCAATGGATTTCTGATGCTTCTTAAAACGCGATATCGCATCTCATTTCTATGTTTCATGGTAAGATATAATATGATTTGCGAAGTGTCATGTATTCCTCGTCCACGCTTCAAATGAATGTAAATGCGACACTTCCATGCAACGAAATAGCGTTTGCAGATGTCTACGTATCGTAAAAATAGAGTTCTTATGATTCTTAAAAAGCGATATCGCATCTCATTTCAATGTTTCATGGTAAGATATAATATGATTTGCGAAGTGTTATGTATTCCTCGTCTACACTTCAAATGAATGTGAGTGCGACACTTCCTTGCAAGGAAATAGCGTTTGCAGATGTCTACGTATCGTAGCAATGGATTTCTGATGCTTCTTAAAACGCGATATCGCATCTCATTTCTATGTTTCATGGTAAGATATAATATGATTTGCGAAGTGTCATGTATTCCTCGTCCACGCTTCAAATGAATGTAAATGCGACACTTCCTTGCAACGAAATAGCGTTTGCAGATGTGTGCGTATCGTAGCAGTAGAATTCTAATGCTTCTTAAAACGCGATATTGCATCTCATATCTATGTGTCATGATAAGATATAATATTCATTGCGAAGTGTTATGCATTCCTCGTCTACGATTCAAATGAATGTAAATGCGACACTTCCTTCCAAGGTAATAGCGTTTGCAGATGTCTACGTATCGAAGCAATAGAGTTCAAATGCTTCATAAAACGAGATACTGCATCTCATATCTATGTTTCATGATAAGATATAATATTCATTGCGAAGTGTTATGCATTCCTCGTCTACGATTCAAATGAACGTAAATGCGACACTTCCTTCCAAGGAAATAGCGTTTGCAGATGTCTACGTATCGTAGCAATTGAGTTCTTATGATTCTTACAACGCGATATCGGATCTCATTTCTATGTTTCATGGTAAGATATAATATGATTTGCGAAGTGTTATGTATTCCTCGTCTACACTTCAAATGAATGTAAATGCGACACTTCCTTGCAAGGAAATAGCGTTTGCAGATGTCTACGTATCGTAGCAATAGAGTTCATATGATTCTTAAAACGCGATATCGCATCTCATTTCTATGTTTCATGATAAGATATAATATTCATTGCGAAGTGTTATGCATTCCTCGTCTACGATTCAAATGAATGTAAATGCGACACTTCCTTGCAAGGAAATAGCGTTTGCAGATGTCTACGTATCGAAGCAATAGAGTTCAAATGCTTCTTAAAACGAGATATTGCATCTCATATCTATGTTTCATGATAAGATATAATATTCATTGCGAAGTGTTATGCATTCCTCGTCTACGATTCAAATGAACGTAAATGCGACACTTCCTTGCAAGGAAATAGCGTTTGGAGATGTCTACGTATCGTAACAATAGAGTTCATATGATTCTTAAAACGCGATATCGCATCTCATATCTATGTTTCAAGATAAGATATAATATTCATTGCGAAGTGTTATGCATTCCTCGTCTACGATTGAAATGAAAGTAAATGCGACACTTCGTTGCAAGGAAATAGCGATTGCAGGTGTCTACGTATCGTAGCAATGGAGTTCTAATGCTTCTTAAAACGCGATATCGCATCTCATTTCTATGTTCCATGGTAAGATATAATATGATTTGCGGAGTGTTATGTGTTCCTCGTCTACACTTCAAATGAATGCAAACGCGACACTTCCTCGCTAGGATATAGCGTTTGCAGATGTCTACGTATCGTAGCAGTAGAGTTCTCATGCTTCTTAAAACGCGATATCGCGTCCCATTTCTATGTTTCATGGTAAGATATAATATGATTTACGAAGTGTTATGTATTCCTCGTCTACACAACAAATGAATGTAAATGCGACACTTCCTTGCAAGGAAATAGCGTTTGCAGATGTCTACGTATCGTAAAAATAGAGTTCTTATGATTCTTAAAAAGCGATATCGCATCTCATTTCAATGTTTCATGGTAAGATATAATATGATTTGCGAAGTGTTATGTATTCCTCGTCTACACTTCAAATGAATGTGAGTGCGACACTTCCTTGCAAGGAAATAGCGTTTGCAGATGTCTACGTATCGTAGCAATGGATTTCTGATGCTTCTTAAAACGCGATATCGCATCTCATTTCTATGTTTCATGGTAAGATATAATATGATTTGCGAAGTGTCATGTATTCCTCGTCCACGCTTCAAATGAATGTAAATGCGACACTTCCTTGCAACGAAATAGCGTTTGCAGATGTGTGCGTATCGTAGCAGTAGAATTCTAATGCTTCTTAAAACGCGATATTGCATCTCATATCTATGTTTCATGATAAGATATAATATTCATTGCGAAGTGTTATGCATTCCTCGTCTACGATTCAAATGAACGTAAATGCGACACTTCCTTGCAAGGAAATAGCGTTTGGAGATATCTTCGTATCGTAACAATAGAGTTCATATGATTCTTAAAACGCGATATTGCATCTCATATCTATGTTTCAAGATAAGATATAATATTCATTGCGAAGTGTTATGCATTCCTCGTCTACGATTCAAATGAAAGTAAATGCGACACTTCGTTGCAAGGAAATAGCGATTGCAGGTGTCTACGTATCGTAGCAATAGAGTTCTAGTGCTTCTTAAAACGCGATATCGCATCTCATTTCTATGTTTCATGGTAAGATATAATATGATTTGCGAAGTGTTATGTATTCCTCGTCTACACCTCAAATGAATGTAAATGCGACACTTCTTTGCAAGGAAATAGCGATTGCAGATGTCTACGTATCGTAGCAGTAGAGTTCTTATGGTTCTTAAAACGCGATGTCGCATCTCATTTCTATGTTTCATGGTAAGATATAATATGATTTGCGGAGTGTTATGTGTTCCTCGTCTACACTTCAAATGAATGCAAACGCGACACTTCCTCGCTAGGAAGTAGCGTTTGCAGATGTCTACGTATCGTAGCAGTAGAGTTCTAATGCTTCTTAAAACGCGATATCGCATCTCATTTCTATGTTTCATCGTAAGATATAATATGATTTGCGAAGTGTCATGTATTCCTCGTCCACGCTTCAAATGAATGTAAATGCGACACTTCCTTGCAACGAAATAGCGTTTGCAGATGTCTGCGTATCGTAGCAGTAGAATTCTAATGCTTCTTAAAACGAGATATTGCATCTCATATCTATGTGTCATGATAAGATATAATATTCATTGCGAAGTGTTATGCATTCCTCGTCTACGATTCAAATGAATGTAAATGCGACACTTCCTTCCAAGGTAATAGCGTTTGCAGATGTCTACGTATCGAAGCAATAGAGTTCAAATGCTTCATAAAACGAGATACTGCATCTCATATCTATGTTTCATGATAAGATATAATATTCATTGCGAAGTGTTATGCATTCCTCGTCTACGATTCAAATGAACGTAAATGCGACACTTCCTTGCAAGGAAATAGCGTTTGCAGATGTCTACGTATCGTAAAAATAGAGTTCTTATGATTCTTAAAAAGCGATATCGCATCTCATTTCAATGTTTCATGGTAAGATATAATATGATTTGCGAAGTGTTATGTATTCCTCGTCTACACTTCAAATGAATGTAAATGCGACACTTCCTTGCAAGGAAATAGCGTTTGCAGATGTCTACGTATCGAAGCAATAGAGTTCAAATGCTTCATAAAACGAGATACTGCATCTCATATCTATGTTTCATGATAAGATATAATATTCATTGCGAAGTGTTATGCATTCCTCGTCTACGATTCAAATGAACGTAAATGCGACACTTCCTTCCAAGGAAATAGCGATTGCAGGTGTCTACGTATCGTAGCAATAGAGTTCTAATGCTTCTTAAAACGCGATATCGCATCTCATTTCTATGTTTCATGGTAAGATATAATATGATTTGCGAAGGGTTATGTATTCCTCGTCTACACTTCAAATGAATGTAAATGCGACACTTCTTTGCATGGAAATAGCGATTGCAGATGTCTACGTATCGTAGCAGTTGAGTTCTTATGGTTCTTAAAACGCGATATCGCATCTCATTTCTATGTTTCATGGTAAGATATAATATGATTTGCGGAGTGTTATGTGTTCCTCGTCTACACTTCAAATGAATGCAAACGCGACACTTCCTCGCTAGGAAATAGCGTTTGCAGATGTCTACGTATCGTAGCAGTAGAGTTCTAATGCTTCTTAAAACGCGATATCGCATCCCATTTCTATGTTTCATGGTAAGATATAATATGATTTGCGAAGTGTTATGTATTCCTCGTCTACACATCAAATTAATGTAAATGCGACACTTCCTTGCAAGGAAACAGCGGTTGCAGATGTCTACGTATCGTAGCAATGGATTTCTGATGCTTCTTAAAACGCGATATCGCATCTCATTTCTATGTTTCATGGTAAGATATAATATGATTTGCGAAGTGTCATGTATTCCTCGTCCACGCTTCAAATGAATGTAAATGCGACACTTCCTTGCAACGAAATAGCGTTTGCAGATGTCTGCGTATCGTAGCAGTAGAATTCTAATGCTTCTTAAAACGCGATATTGCAGCTCATATCTATGTTTCATGATAAGATATAATATTCATTGCGAAGTGTTATGCATTCCTCGTCTACGATTCAAATGAATGTAAATCCGACACTTCCTTGCAAGGAAATAGCGTTTGCAGATGTCTACGTATCGAAGCAATAGAGTTCAAATGCTTCATAAAACGAGATATTGCATCTCATATCTATGTTTCATGATAAGATATAATATTCATTGCGAAGTGTTATGCATTCCTCGTCTACGATTCAAATGAACGTAAATGCGACACTTCCTTGCAAGGAAATAGCGTTTGCAGATGTCTACGTATCGTAAAAATAGAGTTCTTATGATTCTTAAAAAGCGATATCGCATCTCATTTCAATGCTTCATGGTAAGATATAATATGATTTGCGAAGTGTTATGTATTCCTCGTCTACACTTCAAATGAATGTAAATGCGACACTTCCTTGCAAGGAAATAGCGTTTGCAGATGTCTACGTATCGAAGCAATAGAGTTCAAATGCTTCTTAAAACGAGATATTGCATCTCATATCTATGTGTCATGATAAGATGTAATATTCATTGCGAAGTGTTATGCATTCCTCGTCTACGATTCAAAGGAATGTAAATGCGACACTTCCTTCCAAGGTAATAGTGTTTGCAGTTGTCTACGTATCGAAGCAATAGAGTTCAAATGCTTCATAAAACGAGATATTGCATCTCATATCTATGTTTCATGATAAGATATAATATTCATTGCGAAGTGTTATGCATTCCTCGTCTACGATTCAAATGAATGTAAATGCGACACTTCCTTGCAAGGAAATAGCGTTTGCAGATGTCTACGTATCGAAGCAATAGAGTTCAAATGCTTCATAAAACGAGATATTGCATCTCATATCTATGTTTCATGATAAGATATAATATTCATTGCGAAGTGTTATGCATTCCTCGTCTACGATTGAAATGAATGTAAATGCGACACTTCCTTGCAAGGAAATAGCGTTTGCAGATGTCTACGTATCGAAGCAATAGAGTTCAAATGCTTCTTAAAACGAGATATTGCATCTCATATCTATGTGTCATGATAAGATGTAATATTCATTGCGAAGTGTTATGCATTCCTCGTCTACGATTCAAAGGAATGTAAATGCGACACTTCCTTCCAAGGTAATAGCGTTTGCAGTTGTCTACGTATCGAAGCAATAGAGTTCAAATGCTTCATAAAACGAGATATTGCATCTCATATCTATGTTTCATGATAAGATATAATATTCATTGCGAAGTGTTATGCATTCCTCGTCTACGATTCAAATGAATGTAAATGCGACACTTCCTTGCAAGGAAATAGCGTTTGCAGATGTCTACGTATCGAAGCAATAGAGTTCAAATGCTTCATAAAACGAGATATTGCATCTCATATCTATGTTTCATGATAAGATATAATATTCATTGCGAAGTGTTATGCATTCCTCGTCTACGATTGAAATGAATGTAAATGCGACACTTCCTTGCAAGGAAATAGCGTTTGCAGATGTCTACGTATCGTAAAAATAGAGTTCTTATGATTCTTAAAAAGCGATATCGCATCTCATTTCAATGTTTCATGGTAAGATATAATATGATTTGCGAAGTGTTATGTATTCCTCGTCTACACTTCAAATGAATGTGAGTGCGACACTTCCTTGCAAGGAAATAGCGTTTGCAGATGTCTACGTATCGTAGCAATGGATTTCTGATGCTTCTTAAAACGCGATATCGCATCTCATTTCTATGTTTCATGGTAAGATATAATATGATTTGCGAAGTGTCATGTATTCCTCGTCCACGCTTCAAATGAATGTAAATGCGACACTTCCTTGCAACGAAATAGCGTTTGCAGATGTCTGCGTGTCGTAGCAGTAGAATTCTAATGCTTCTTAAAACGCGATATTGCATCTCATATCTATGTTTCATGATAAGATATAATATTCATTGCGAAGTGTTATGCATTCCTCGTCTACGATTCAAATGAATGTAAATGCGACACTTCCTTGCAAGGAAATAGCGTTTGCAGATGTCTACGTATCGAAGCAATAGAGTTCAAATGCTTCATAAAACGAGATATTGCATCTCATATCTACGTTTCATGATAAGATATAATATTCATTGCGAAGTGTTATGCATTCCTCGTCTACGATTCAAATGAACGTAAATGCGACACTTCCTTGCAAGGAAATAGCGTTTGCAGATGTCTACGTATCGTAAAAATAGAGTTCTTATGATTCTTAAAAAGCGATATCGCATCTCATTTCAATGTTTCATGGTAAGATATAATATGATTTGCGAAGTGTTATGTATTCCTCGTCTACACTTCAAATGAATGTAAATGCGACACTTCCTTGCAAGGAAATAGCGTTTGCAGATGTCTACGTATCGAAGCAATAGAGTTCAAATGCTTCTTAAAACGAGATATTGCATCTCATATCTATGTGTCATGATAAGATGTAATATTCATTGCGAAGTGTTATGCATTCCTCGTCTACGATTCAAAGGAATGTAAATGCGACACTTCCTTCCAAGGTAATAGCGTTTGCAGTTGTCTACGTATCGAAGCAATAGAGTTCAAATGCTTCATAAAACGAGATATTGCACCTCATATCTATGTTTCATGATAAGATATAATATTCATTGCGAAGTGTTATGCATTCCTCGTCTACGATTCAAATGAATGTAAATGCGACACTTCCTTGCAAGGAAATAGCGTTTGCAGATGTCTACGTATCGAAGCAATAGAGTTCAAATGCTTCATAAAACGCGATATCGCATCTCATTTCTATGTTTCATGATAAGATATAATATTCATTGCGAAGTGTTATGCATTCCTCGTCTACGATTCAAATGAATGTAAATGCGACACTTCCTTGCAAGGAAATAGCGTTTGCAGATGTCTACGTATCGAAGCAATAGAGTTCAAATGCTTCTTAAAACGAGATATTGCATCTCATATCTATGTTTCATGATAAGATATAATATTCATTGCGAAGTGTTATGCATTCCTCGTCTACGATTCAAATGAACGTAAATGCGACACTTCCTTGCAAGGAAATAGCGTTTGCAGATGTCTACGTATCGTAAAAATAGAGTTCTTATGATTCTTAAAAAGCGATATCGCATCTCATTTCTATGTTTCATGGTAAGATATAATATGATTTGCGAATTGTTATGTATTCCTCGTCTACACTTCAAATGAATGTGAGTGCGACACTTCCTTGCAAGGAAATAGCGTTTGCAGATGTCTACGTATCGTAGCAATGGATTTCTGATGCTTCTTAAAACGCGATATCGCATCTCATTTCTATGTTTCATGGTAAGATATAATATGATTTGCGAAGTGTCATGTATTCCTCGTCCACGCTTCAAATGAATGTAAATGCGACACTTCCTTGCAACGAAATAGCGTTTGCAGATGTCTGCGTGTCGTAGCAGTAGAATTCTAATGCTTCTTAAAACGCGATATTGCATCTCATATCTATGTTTCATGGTAAGATATAATATGATGTGCGAAGTGTTATGTACTCCTCGTCTACACTTCAAATGAATGTAAATGCGACACTTCCTTGCTAGGAAATAGTGTCTTCAGATATCTAAGTATCGTAGCGATAGAGTTCTAATGCTTCTTAAAACACGATATCGCATCTCATTTCTATGTTTCATGGTAGGATATAATATGATTTGCGAAGTGTTATGTATTCCTCGTCTACACTTCAAATGAATGTGAATGCGACACTTCCTTGCAAGGAAATAGCGTTTGCAGATGTCTACGTATCGTAGCAATAGAGTTCTTATGATTCTTAAAACTTGATATCGCATCTCATTTCTATGTTTCATGGTAAGATATAATATGATTTGCGAAGTGTTATGTATTCCTCGTCTACACTTCAAATGAATGTAAATGCGACACTTCCATGCTAGGAAATAGTGTCTGGAGATGTCTAGGTATCGTAGCGATAGAGTTCTAATGCTTCTTAAAACGCGATATAGCATCTCATTTCTATGTTTCATGGAAAGATATAATATGATTTGCGAAGTGTCATGTATTCCTCGTCTACACTTCAAATGAATATAAATGCGACACTTCCTTGCAAGGAAATAGCGTTTGCAGATGTCTACGTATCGTAGCAATAGATTTCTAATGCTTCTTAAAATGCGATATCGCATCTTATTTCTATGTTTCATGGTAAGATATAATATGATTTGCGAAGTGTTATGTATTCGTCGTCTACACTTCATATGAATGTAAACGCGACACTTCCTTGCAAGGAAATAGCGTCTCCAGATGTCTAGGTATCGTAGCAATAGAGATCAAATGCTTCTTAAAACGAGATATTGCATCTCATATCTATGTTTCATGATAAGATATAATTTTCATTGCGAAGTGTTATGCATTCCTCGTATACGATTCAAATGAATGTAAATGCGACACTTCCTTCCAAGGAAATACCGTCTGCAGATGTCTACGTATCGTAGCAATAGATTTCTAATGCTTCCTAAAACGCGATATCGCATCTCATTTCTATGTTTCATGGAGAGATATAATATGATTTGCGAAGTGTCATGTATTCCTCGTCTACACTTCAAATGAATGTAAATGCGACACTTCCTTGCAAGGAAATAGCGTTTGCAGATGTCTACCTATCGTAGCAATAGAGTTCTGATGCTTCTTAAAACGCGATATCGCATTTCGTTTCTATGTTTCATGGTAAGATATAATATGATTTGTGACGTGTCATGTATTCCTCGTCTACACTTCAAATGAATGTAAATGCGACACTTCCTTGCCAGGAAATAGCGTCTGCAGATGTATAGGTATCGTAGCGATAGTGTTCAAATGCTTCTTAAAACGAGATATTGCATCTCATATCTATGTTTCATGATAAGATATAATATTCATTGCGAAGTGTTATGCATTCCTCGTATACGATTCGAATGAGTGTAAATGCGACACTTCCTTCCAAGGAAATAGCGTTTGCAGATGTCTACGTATCGTAGCAATAGAGTTCTTATGATTCTTAAAACGCGATATCGCATCTCATTTCTATGTTTCATGGTAAGATATAACATGATTTGCGAAGTGTTATGTATTCCTCGTCTACACTTCAAACGAATGTGAACGTGACACTTCCTCGCTAGGAAATGGCGTCTGCAGATGTCTAGGTATCGTAGCGATAGAGTTCTAATGCTTCTTAGAACGCGATATCGCATCTCATTTCTATGTTTCATGGTAAGATATAATATGATTTGCGAAGTGTCATGTATTCCTCGTCTACACTTCATATGAATGTAAATGCGACACTTCCTCGCTAGGAAATAGAGTCTGCAGATGTCTAGGTATCGTAGCAATAGAGTTCTAATGCTTCTTAAAACGCGATATCGCATCTCATTTCTATGTTTCATGGTAAGATATAATATTCATTGCGAAGTGTTATGCATTCCTCGTATACGATTCAAATGAGTGTAAGTGCGACACTTCCTGGCAAGGAAATAGCGTTTGCAGATGTCTACGTATCGTAGCAATGGAGTTCTTATGATACTTAAAACGCGATATCGCATCTCATTTCTATGTTTCATGGCAAGATATAATATGATTTGAGAAGTAACATGTATTCCTCGTCTACACTTCAAATGAATGTAAATGCGACACTTCCTTGCAAGGAAATAGCGTTTGCAGATGTCTACGTATCGTAGCAATAGATTTCTAATGCTTCTTAAAACGAGATATCGCATCTCATTTCCATGTTCCATGGTAAGATGTAATATGATTTGCGAAGTGTCATGTATTCCTCGTCTACACTTCAAATGAACGTAAATGCGACACTTCCTTGCAAGGAAATAGCGTCTGCAAATGTCTACCTATCATAGCAATAGAGTTCTAATGCTTCTTAAAACGCGATATCCCATCTCATTTCTATGTTTCATGGTAAGATATAATATGATTTGCGAAGTGTCATGTATTCCACGTCTACACTTCCAATGAATGTAAATGCGACACTTCCTTGCAAGGAAATAGCGTTTGCAGATGTCTACATATCGAAGCAATAGAGTTCAAATGCTTCTTGAAACGAGATATTGCATCTCATATCTATGTGTCATTATAAGACATAGTATTCATTGCGAAGTGTTATGCATTCCTCGTCTACGATTCAAATGAACGTAAATGCGACACTTCCTTGCAAGGAAATAGCGTTTGCAGATGTCTACGTATCGTAGCAATAGAGTTCTTATGATTCTTAAAACGCGATATCGCATCTCATTTCTACGTTTCATGGTAAGATATAATATGATTAGCGAAGTGTCATGTATTCCTCGTCTACTCTTCAAATGAATGTAAATGCGACACTTCCTTACAAGGAAATAGCGTTTGCAGATGTCTACGTATCGAAGCAATAGAGTTCAAATGCTTCTTAAAACGAGATATTGCATCTCATATCTATGTTTCATGATAAGATATAATATGATTTGCGAAGTGTTATGTATTCCTCGTCTACACTTCAAATGAATGTAAATGCGACACTTCCTTGCAAGGAAATAGCGTTTGCAGATGTCTACGTATCGTAGCAATAGAGTTCATATGATTCTTAAAACGCGATATCGCATCTCATTTCTATGTTTCATGGTAAGATATAATATGATTTGCGAAGTGTTATGTGTTCCTCGTCTACACTTCAAATGAATGTAAATGCAACACTTCTTTGCAAGGAAATAGCGTTTGCAGATGTCTACGTATCGTAACAACAGAGTTCATATGATTCTTAAAACGCGATATCGCATCTCATATCTATGTTTCAAGATAAGATATAATATTCATTGCGGAGTGTTATGCATTCCTCGTCAACACTTCAAATGAATGTAAATGCTACACTTCCTTGCAAGGAAATAGCGTTTGCAGATGTCTGCGTATCGTAGCAGTAGAATTCTAATGCTTCTTAAAACGCGATATTGCATCTCATATCTATGTTTCATGATAAGATATAATATTCATTGCGAAGTGTTATGCATTCCTCGTCTACGATTCAAAGGAATGTAAATGCGACACTTCCTTCCAAGGTAATAGCGTTTGCAGTTGTCTACGTATCGAAGCAATAGAGTTCAAATGCTTCATAAAACGAGATATTGCATCTCATATCTATGTTTCATGGTAAGATATAATATGATTTGCGAAGTATCATGTATTCCTCGTCTACACTTCAAATGAATGTAAATGCGACACTTCCTCGCAAGGAAATAGCGTTTGCAGATGTCTACGTATCGAAGCAATAGAGTTCAAATGCTTCTTAAAACGAGATATTGCATCTCATATCTATGTGTCATTATAAGATATAATATTCATTGCGAAGTGTTATGCATTCCTAGTCGACGATTCAAATGAACGTAAATGCGACACTTCCTTGCAAGGAAATAGCGTTTGCAGATGTCTACGTATCGTAGCAATGGATTTCTGATGCTTCTTAAAACGCGATATCGCATCTCATTTCTATGTTTCATGGTAAGATATAATATGATTTGCGAAGTGTCATGTATTCCTCGTCCACGCTTCAAATGAATGTAAATGCGACACTTCCTTGCAACGAAATAGCGTTTGCAGATGTCTGCGTATCGTAGCAGTAGAATTCTAATGCTTCTTAAAACGCGATATTGCATCTCATATCTACGTTTCATGATAAGATATAATATTCATTGCGAAGTGTTATGCTTTCCTCGTCTACGATTCAAATGAATGTAAATGCGACACTTCCTTGCAAGGAAATAGCGTTTGCAGATGTCTACGTATCGAAGCAATAGAGTTCAAATGCTTCATAAAACGAGATATTGCAACTCATATCTATGTTTCATGATAAGATATAATATTCATTGCGAAGTGTTATGCATTCCTCGTCTACGATTCAAATGAACGTAAATGCGACACTTCCTTGCAAGGAAATAGCGTTTGCAGATGTCTACGTATCGTAACAATAGAGTTCTTATGATTCTTGAAAAGCGATATCGCATCTCATTTCAATGTTTCATGGTAAGATATAATATGATTTGCGAAGTGTTATGTATTCCTCGTCTACACTTCAAATGAATGTGAGTGCGACACTTCCTTGCAAGGAAATAGCGTTTGCAGATGTCTACGTATCGAAGCAATAGAGTTCAAATGCTTCTTAAAACGCGATATCGCACCTCATTTCTATGTTTCATGGTAAGATATAATATGATTTGCGAAGTATCATGTATTCCTCGTCTACACTTCAAATGAATGTAAATGCGACACTTCCTCGCAAGGAAATAGCGTTTGCAGATGTCTACGTATCGTAGCAATAGAGTTCTTATGATTCTTAAAACGCGATTTCGCATCTCATTTCTACGTTTCATGGTAAGATATAATATGATTTGCGAAGTGTTATGTATTCCTCGTCTACACATCAAATGAATGTAAATGCGACACTTCCTTGCAAGGAAATAGCGTTTGCAGTTGTCTACGTATCGTAGCAATGGATTTCTGATGCTTCTTAAAACGCGATATCGCATCTCATTTCTATGTTTCATCGTAAGATATAATATGATTTGCGAAGTGTCATGTATTCCTCGTCCACGCTTCAAATGAATGTAAATGCGACACTTCCTTGCAACGAAATAGCGTTCGCAGATGTCTGCGTATCGTAGCAGTAGAATTCTAATGCTTCTTAAAACGAGATATTGCATCTCATATCTATGTGTCATGATAAGATATAATATTCATTGCGAAGTGTTATGCATTCCTCGTCTACGATTCAAATGAATGTAAATGCGACACTTCCTTCCAAGGAAATAGCGTTTGCAGATGTCTACGTATCGAAGCAATAGAGTTCAAATGCTTCATAAAACGAGATACTGCATCTCATATCTATGTTTCATGATAAGATATAATATTCATTGCGAAGTGTTATGCATTCCTCGTCTACGATTCAAATGAACGTAAATGCGACACTTCCTTCCAAGGAAATAGCGTTTGCAGATGTGTACGTATCGTAGCAATTGAGTTCTTATGATTCTTACAACGCGATATCGGATCTCATTTCTATGTTTCATGGTAAGATATAACATGATTTGCGAAGTGTTATGTATTCCTCGTCTACACTTCAAATGAATGTAAATGCGACACTTCCTTGCAAGGAAATAGCGTTTGCAGATGTCTACGTATCGAGGCAATAGAGTTCATATGATTCTTAAAACGCGATATCGCATCTCATTCCTATGTTTCATGATAAGATATAATATTCATTGCGAAGTGTTATGCATTCCTCGTCTACGATTCAAATGAATGTAAATGCGACACTTCCTTGCAAGGAAATAGCGTTTGCAGATGTCTACGTATCGAAGCAATAGAGTTCAAATGCTTCTTAAAACGAGATATTGCATCTCATATCTATGTTTCATGATAAGATATAATATTCATTGCGAAGTGTTATGCATTCCTCGTCTACGATTCAAATGAACGTAAATGCGACACTTCCTTGCAAGGAAATAGCGTTTGGAAATGTCTACGTATCGTAACAATAGAGTTCATATGATTCTTAAAACGCGATATCGCATCTCATATCTATGTTTCAAGATAAGATATAATATTCATTGCGAAGTGTTATGCATTCCTCGTCTACGATTGAAATGAAAGTAAATGCGACACTTCGTTGCAAGGAAATAGCGATTGCAGGTGTCTACGTATCGTAGCAATAGAGTTCTAATGCTTCTTAAAACGCGATATCGCATCTCATTTCTATGTTCCATGGTAAGATATAATATGATTTGCGGAGTGTTATGTGTTCCTCGTCTACACTTCAAATGAATGCAAACGCGACACTTCCTCGCTAGGATATAGCGTTTGCAGATGTCTACGTATCGTAGCAGTAGAGTTCTCATGCTTCTTAAAACGCGATATCGCATCCCATTTCTATGTTTCATGGTAAGATATAATATGATTTGCGAAGTGTTATGTATTCCTCGTCTACACAACAAATGAATGTAAATGCGACACTTCCTTGCAAGGAAATAGCGTTTGCAGATGTCTACGTATCGTAAAAATAGAGTTCTTATGATTCTTAAAAAGCGATATCGCATCTCATTTCAATGTTTCATGGTAAGATATAATATGATTTGCGAAGTGTTATGTATTCCTCGTCTACACTTCAAATGAATGTGAGTGCGACACTTCCTTGCAAGGAAATAGCGTTTGCAGATGTCTACGTATCGTAGCAATGGATTTCTGATGCTTCTTAAAACGCGATATCGCATCTCATTTCTATGTTTCATGGTAAGATACAATATGATTTGCGAAGTGTCATGTATTCCTCGTCCACGCTTCAAATGAATGTAAATGCGACACTTCCTTGCAACGAAATAACGTTTGCAGATGTGTGCGTATCGTAGCAGTAGAATTCTAATGCTTCTTAAAACGCGATATTGCATCTCATATCTATGTTTCATGATAAGATATAATATTCATTGCGAAGTGTTATGCATTCCTCGTCTACGATTCAAATGAACGTAAATGCGGCACTTCCTTCCAAGGTAATAGCGTTTGCAGATGTCTACGTATCGAAGCAATAGAGTTCAAATGCTTCATAAAACGAGATACTGCATCTCATATCTATGTTTCATGATAAGTTATAATATTCATTGCGAAGTGTTATGCATTCCTCGTCTACGATTCAAATGAACGTAAATGCGACACTTCCTTCCAAGGAAATAGCGTTTGCAGATGTCTACGTATCGTAGCAATAGAGTTCTTATGATTCTTAAAACGCGATATCGCATCTCATTTCTACGTTTCATGGTAAGATATAATATGATTTGCGAAGTGTCATGTATTCCTCGTCTACACTTCAAATGAATGTAAATGCGACACTTCCCTGCAAGGAAATAGCGTTTGCAGATGTCTACGTATCGTAGCAATTGAGTTCTTATGATTCTTACAACGCGATATCGGATCTCATTTCAATGTTTCATGGTAAGATATAATATGAATTGCTAAGTGTTATGTATTCCTCGTCTACACTTCAAATGAATGTAAATGCGACACTTCCTTGCAAGGAAATAGCTTTTGCAGATGTCTACTGTCACGTCCCGAGGTGCGGTTGCGCTCGCAACGGTGGCACAAAGTCGTAACCGTTCCCGAAAATAACGCGAATTGCGTCCGGACCGGGTTCGTTGGCGTTTCGGACTCGATAAAACGGTAACTAACACTAAACTTACCTTGCGAAGGCTTGATTCCGCTGTCTGAGTTCTCTTTCCAGGTACCTGGAGCGCCTTGGATCCGCAACCGGGATGGCGGCGGCGTACGGCTGGAACGGAGGTACGGGTCGTGCGGCGAAGGAAACCTCCTTCACAGGAACCAGGACTCGAACGCAGGAAATTGAATATTCTGGTGCATCACCCACGTATTCCCGAGCGAGACGACGAATCAACTCTCTCCTCCCCGCGCGTCGTGTACGCTTTGTCGGAGGTGCAAGGCTCGTCGAGAATACTTGAACTTCGGTTGAGTACGGCACGGCTAAGCGTTGGTTCGCTCTAGCTTACCGGGATCGACCTGGGCGCAAGATATTCTGTACACGGTAGAAGTGAGGATGGAGCAACTAAGCGCTGGTTCGCTCTAGTCGTCGAGCCTCAAGACTATCGTAGATGAGATATAGAATTAGAATAATCGCGAGCGTACCCGTGGATTAGAATTAAGGAATTGTATTTGAACTCGAATAAAGATACTTTGAATCTGGTAAAAATAAACTATATTCTATGATTTCACTATACTAGATACACTTGACTAAATTCTAAGTTACTGACTAGCGATTACAATGAGAATTAGAAATAGTATAAGGTATCGAATGGACTCCGCTATGGGAGTATGGATAGAGACGAATGCATTAGAGCTAATTGCTCGTTGCGAATGAGCCTATTGCTCGGATCGGAAGTGCATCGTTCGGATGCTGGATTAGAACTCCTCGGTTCGGAGATGAGTTAGCAACTCTCCAGTTCGGAGATGAGATGAGAACTCTCCAGTTCGGAGATGAGATTGGAACTCTCCAGTTCGGAGGTGAGATTGGAACTGACTCTCGGATCTCGCGTCCGCGACCTCCTCGGGTCGCGCGGCGCGCGAGTCGCTGGGCCCTCGCGGTGGGGCGGACGGTCGGAGTAGGGCGGCCGCTCGGCCCCCGTGGTGGGGCGGCCGTTCGGAGTGGGGCGCGGCCCGCGTTAAGCGTGAGCCGCGAGCGTCGAGTGTGCGCGCGAGTGCACGGAACATAGCCGTGCATGAATGAAATATATACATATATTTACTTAAATCTAGGTGTGTGTTGGTGTGTATGTACATATATGAGTAGTGTGCTTATTCTAATCCCACATGTACGAGAAGTACGTATAGGGCTTCGTGATCGCTGGGGATTCGACCCAGTATGTGTCGGAGAGCTCCTCGCCCTCGTAATACGGGGTGAAGTCCTCCCCCTCGTGTGTGGAGATCGCGCGTGGGCGCGGCATGCTGCATCCCTCTTCCCTCTCGTACCTTTGTCTCCTTCTGTAGGGACGGCGAGTCGGCGGGTGGCCCGTGTGCAGGGGCTCCGGATACGGATGCTGGGGATGATGAGGTGGACGCCGGAGGGTGGCAGGCGGTACGCCTGACGTTACACCACCCCCCTTGGAAAAAGAATCTCGGCCATGCCGAGATCTCTTGTCTGTTGGGTAGATTTCGGGATGCTGGATCCTTCTCTTGGTCCTGTCGGCTGGATGCTGCGGAATCTGAGGTTTTTCGCCTGGTTGATCCTGGCGATAACGTTTGGAGATTGGACCGTGACTGCGGGCTTCCTTCGGATTGCAGGCACTTTCGTCGCTTTCACTTTCAGCGTTCGTTTGAATGTCACTGCTCTCACTGACTTCATTTTCAGTTTTTCGCACTTTTCTTTCACTAGCATCCACACTCTGCATACTATGCATTCGTTTACAAATTTTGATTTTGTTCGTATGAACAATTTTATGGCGCCCTTTTACATTCAGCTTAACATTACAATTGCCCAAAATTTCGAGGATACGGTACGGTCCAGAATACTGTGCCTGGAACTTATGTTTGTTCGGCTCTTTTAAAAGATAGACCCATTGGCCTACCTCGAAGTTTTGGACATTGAGATTTCGGTCATAATAATATTTGGAACGGCGTTTCGCATTGTCTAGATTGGCTTTAGCCAAATCCTGAGATTTCGAGATTTTCTCCTGAAGTTGTATAAGATAGTCGCTATAAGTTTCGTTATCAGAGCTGTCCTGAAAAGGAGTGGCTGACGGCGTCCTAGCTATCCTGCCGAACACTAGTTCGTGTGGGGTGTATAATGTACCCTCGTGCACACTGGTGTTGTATGAAAACATTGCATACGGTAACCAATTCACCCAATCGTTACTCGACTCTATGTAATGCTTCAGATATTCGGCCAGGACGTGGTGAGATCGTTCAACGGACCCGTTTGTCTGTGGATGGAACGCAGTGGACTTGTATTGCTTAATACGGAATTTGATTGCTATGGCTTTAATCAAGCTATTTATAAAGTTCGAACCTTGGTCCGTGAGTATGCCTTTCGGGCATCCGTACTTACAAATGAATTCTTTTATTAAAGCTTCGGCAATGTCTACTGCGGTGGTGGTTTTGAGAGGAACTGCGACTGAGTATTTAGTGAGGAGATCTTGGATCGTGAGGATACTTGTATAACCGTCGGAAGTTTCGGGAAGAGGACCCATTACGTCCATTGAAATCTTATCGAATGCCCTGCCAGGGGTGTCGGTTAAAGTGAGAGGTTGTCTGGTCTTTACCCGGACCAGTTTCTCTGTCTGACAACTTTTACATTTGCCAATATATTCTTGTATTTGTGTTTTCATGTTTGGCCAAAAGTATTGTTGTCTGATGCGAGAATAAGTTTTATTAACCCCTTTGTGACCTCCCACAGGGGAGTCGTGGTTTTCTCTTATTATTTTCAGTCGCTCTTCGACCGAAGGGGTTTTAATGAGGCCCTGGCAGACCGTAATCTGGACAGTTGTTTCGTAAAACAGGTCTTGAAGGATTTTCTGGATTCGGGACCAGGATACGGAGTCTAGATAGGTTTGTGCGATACTAAATGTTTGTAATTGTAATTCGTTTACAACGTCGCACAAGGATCTGAATGTTTCTATTACGGTCTGGAAATTGATTGATCTGGTGGAATGTTCGATGATTGGAAGCTGGATTTGGAATTCGTTTCCGATTTTTATGACTTTGGCTTTGGTAAGGACGTGATTTTTGTTTGGAAGGAATTTTTCAGCGTTCGCTAGATCTTTGGCGCCCGTGTCATAGGGGTGCCCAGATTGCGTGACGAAGACAACTACATTGTCTCGTCGCGTTGATAATGCGTCACGGCTGAAATTAAATAGAGGTTCGCGTCGGAAAAATTCATTTGGAGCAGGAGTATAGAAGTCGGTGCTGTCGCTGGCGACTTGCGGAGGTGGTGCTGTGTTGGTACGGAAAGACGTGCCTGGAGTCGGTAATTCAGGTTCTGATGTTACCGGAGTAGGAGGAGGCGCTAGTGTGGTATACTTTTTACGGGTTTCCGGAGGCACATCGAAGATGTCGTCCTCCGAGTTTTCTGAATACGAGAGCGGAAAAATTTGAGCGGGATTCCGCGACAATGCGTCCGCATTAAGGTTCGTTTTTCCACTTTTATAGACCATCTCGTAGTCAAATTCCGCTAACTTAAGCCTCCACCGTACGAGTCTACTTGACGGGTCCTTGACCGAATTCATCCACACTAACGGTCGATGGTCGGTAACGAGTTTGAATTGATTACCGTATATGTATGGACGAAAGTAATGGACGGCGTAGACAATCGCCAGACACTCCTTCTCGATCGTGGAGTAGTTTTTCTCCGCAGCGTTTAACAGTCGCGACGTGTACGCGATTGGCAAGTCGCGGCCTATTGGTCCTTGACTCAAGATAGCACCAATAGCTTCGGCGGACGCGTCGGTCGTTATCACGAATGGTTGTTTGAAGTTGGGGTACTGCAAGATAGGCGCTTCGCATAGGCAATCTCGGAGTTTGACGAATGAATTCTCTTGCACGTTACGCCATACAAAGGGCGCGTCTTTTTTTAACAAATTTGTAAGTGGCTTAGCAATATTGGAAAAATTTGCGATGAACCGCCTGTAGTATCCCGCGAGCCCGAGGAATTGTTTGATCTGTTTCGCGTTGCGCGGGCGCGGAAAATTTTTGACGGCGCTAATTTTCGCAGGGTCAGGTTTTACACCGTGCTCACTGATAATATGACCCAAATAGCTTACTTCTCTCCTCAAGAATTCGCACTTATCCGGCTGCAATACTAAATTAGCTTCTTTGAGCCGTTGAGTTAATTTCTCGAATTTAAGTCGATGTTCTTGAAGAGAGCTAGCGTAGATAACAATGTCGTCCAAATAGACGAAAATTTCGTTCCCCTGGAGACCGGACAGGACATTGTCCATAAGTCGTTGGAACGTCGCTGGCGCATTTTTTAATCCGAATGGCATTCTTTTAAATTCATAATGCCCGTGAGGCGTCGAAAAAGCGGTTTTGGGTGCATCGGCGGGCTCCATTGGGATCTGGTGAAATCCGCTCGCGAGATCGAATGTACTAAAATACTTCGCGCTCCCGAGCTGATCAAGTATCTCGGTAATGCAAGGGAGGGGATAGGCATCGGCGACAGATTTCTCATTGAGTGCGCGGTAGTCGATGACGACGCGCCATTGCTTGTTGCCCAAGGAGTCCGGTTTCTTTGGGACAACCCACAATGGCGAATTATATGGTGATTTTGACGGAGAGATGACACCATTTTGTAAAAATTTGTCGACTTGTCGTCGAATCTCCTCCTTATGAGCTGGTGGGAAACGGTATTGTTTCACATTGACGGGGCGGTCGTCGACGGTTGGAATCTTGTGCGTGGTTGCTGACGTATGCCCTAATTTATCCCCCTCAATGTGAAAAAGCTCCTGCGTGCTTTGAACGAGACGGACGACGTGCTCTCTTTCCTCTGCGTTGAGGTGGTCGAGACGGAGGAGACTAAGAATTCGATCTAAGCGAGATTTCGAAAGGTTGGCGGATTTCGATGTTGGTTTTAACGGCGCCTGTTGTACATTATTTTTAACCGCCTGAGCATAGGAGATTTGCTGAGTATTCGCGATTTTGCAACGCGAAGGAGGAGTTTCGATTGTCGAATATGGTGTCTGATTCGAGAAAGAAATAGAAGTTTTCCCTTTTTGGGATGAGCCGATCGGTACGGCGGATACGTTGGATTTAGTAGATTTAGAAAAAACCGGATACAGCGACGGACTATCCTCCTCGTGGAGGGGAGTCATGATTTGCGCGGGCTCGAGTATGATCTCTGGTAACGCGATTTCGACGGCGCGGTCGGATGAATTAATTATTCGAGTTACCGCTTTGCCCCGAATTACTCTGACGAGAGCGTTTCCGAAAAATATGCCCGGCGCAAGATCGATACGAGGAATTATACCTTCCGCGAGATTCGAATTAACTACGCGGACCTTGATACCGATATTTGATCTCGGCGGAATGGAGATACGGTCTCCTGACTTCGGAGAAGCTGCTTTGTCTTGCGTTCGAAGCTTCGATTTCGTTGTTGCATCGCGTTTCAGCGGAGGCGATGATTTACGCGGCGGGCGCGGCGGCGGAGGGGGAATAGATTCCGTGCGCGGCGCTTGTTTACGTTTCGGCGATAGGAGAGGCTTTATTTTCGAGTCCGGTGACGGTTCCTCGAGTGCTTCGATATCGTCTTCGAAAGGAATTCTCTTACCATTCCATTTGATTATTTTATTTGGAAAAGAGATTTCTGCGTCCATACAGAACCCGGAGCCGAGGATCCCGCTTGGTTTAAGGGGAAAATCATCCTCGACCACATTAAAAGGAACGACGCGACCGAAAATGACAAGATTCACCGTCCCTAGGGTTGCGGTTTTGCCATCGGTTACCCCTGTTATTATTACGATCTCGGACTTATCGATTCGCGCGGATGCTTTTAGAGCCGAACGTTTTATAATATTTATTTCCGCCCCAGTGTCCACCATGAAGCGAGTTGGTGAAATTAGAAGATCGGATTTTAAAATTACGTTTGGCGTGCTAGTTTTTCCGGTTATGTTTATCGCGGCGTTTCGTCGATTTCCGCGTTGGAGTTGTTCGCGGCGAGAGGACGGACTTGGTGCGCGGCCTCGCCACCTGTCTCGCGGCGGGTGCGGAGGCCATTGTCGTTTCCCGAATTTTTATTTACCGCGTTGTTGTACTGCCTTTTGCGGCACTCGCCTATTTCGTGCCCCGGGGTCTTGCAATAGCGACAAAATTTGGGCGCGTCCCTGGCTACGATTTGTCTCGGTTGTTCGTACGCGGGGCCTCGAGTAGGAGGCGGTACGTCCCTGGATCGCAAGTATTCCCGCGGTCGGTACGGCGATGGCGGTCTGAATCGACACTCGGTCGCGTAATGTCCGATATTATTGCATTTTCGGCAAATAATTTCGGCTGGTTTTTCGCGCGATTCTGATCGCGCGGCACGCGATCTACCTAGTCGGTTGCAATCACGTTCGTGCATTTGATAGAGCTCCCGCGCTCGAGCGAACGTTTCTCGCAATGTACCGAATGAATTTACCGTCATCTGCATTCGAATTTCCGGAATGAGACCGTCTTTAAAACATTGTAGGGTGAGCGCGTCTACGTCATCGAGCGATTCCGGTGTGTCTCGTCGAGCAAGCCTCTCGCAATCAATTATAGCGGTTCTAAGATCTTTTACTCGACCGATGTAATCTAGAATGTGCTCGTTCGCGCGCATAAATATATTTGCAAGTTCACCCCGATAATGATGAGCTGATTTTACGGAGCAAAATGTGCTGCGAAGAACGTCCGTTAATTCGAGTATTGTGTAACATGGCTCGTCTTCTAGCGCGGCGTAGGCACGACCCTTGAGTTTTCCCTTAACCAGGCGTGTGAAAGTTCGCTCGCACCCATTAGGGATAAGCTCATAAGCGCGTTTACACGCCCGGGTAAACTGAAGAATAGGAATGTTCTGACCATCGAATGTTGGCACGGCTTCGAGGGCCTGCTTAAGCGATAGCTCGTCGTGTTGCGAACTATTTGTATTAAAATCGGAGCTCGAATTATGTCCGGAAAGCGGATTTCCCCGAGGAATATCTAGAGAAACAGTATCGTCGCGCGTTAAATCAGGCGTTCTGCGAATAGATTCTAATTCACGGCGTAAAATTTCTATTTGCAGGAGCAACGCGGCATTACTCGGATCGGTCGCTTTCGTGTTTTTCGCTGAAGTATTTTGTTGCGCGGTACTAGGAAGAGGCTCGGCGATAGCGTCTTGGAAGTCGAGCGTTCTGCTAATGCGTTTTTCGCGTTCGGAATCGGCCATCGCGGCGGCTCGCTGTGTCTGCTGGCGCGTTTTTGTCGGAGTCCGGGTTGCCATATCTAGCTTCGCGGTTCCTTTCGGCAGAATTTCCGGAGGAAACGCGGGGCTATCCCACCGCTGTCACCAAAAATAACTTTCGTGTCACGTCCCGAGGTGCGGTTGCGCTCGCAACGGTGGCACAAAGTCGTAACCGTTCCCGAAAATAACGCGAATTGCGTCCGGACCGGGTTCGTTGGCGTTTCGGACTCGATAAAACGGTAACTAACACTAAACTTACCTTGCGAAGGCTTGATTCCGCTGTCTGAGTTCTCTTTCCAGGTACCTGGAGCGCCTTGGATCCGCAACCGGGATGGCGGCGGCGTACGGCTGGAACGGAGGTACGGGTCGTGCGGCGAAGGAAACCTCCTTCACAGGAACCAGGACTCGAACGCAGGAAATTGAATATTCTGGTGCATCACCCACGTATTCCCGAGCGAGACGACGAATCAACTCTCTCCTCCCCGCGCGTCGTGTACGCTTTGTCGGAGGTGCAAGGCTCGTCGAGAATACTTGAACTTCGGTTGAGTACGGCACGGCTAAGCGTTGGTTCGCTCTAGCTTACCGGGATCGACCTGGGCGCAAGATATTCTGTACACGGTAGAAGTGAGGATGGAGCAACTAAGCGCTGGTTCGCTCTAGTCGTCGAGCCTCAAGACTATCGTAGATGAGATATAGAATTAGAATAATCGCGAGCGTACCCGTGGATTAGAATTAAGGAATTGTATTTGAACTCGAATAAAGATACTTTGAATCTGGTAAAAATAAACTATATTCTATGATTTCACTATACTAGATACACTTGACTAAATTCTAAGTTACTGACTAGCGATTACAATGAGAATTAGAAATAGTATAAGGTATCGAATGGACTCCGCTATGGGAGTATGGATAGAGACGAATGCATTAGAGCTAATTGCTCGTTGCGAATGAGCCTATTGCTCGGATCGGAAGTGCATCGTTCGGATGCTGGATTAGAACTCCTCGGTTCGGAGATGAGTTAGCAACTCTCCAGTTCGGAGATGAGATGAGAACTCTCCAGTTCGGAGATGAGATTGGAACTCTCCAGTTCGGAGGTGAGATTGGAACTGACTCTCGGATCTCGCGTCCGCGACCTCCTCGGGTCGCGCGGCGCGCGAGTCGCTGGGCCCTCGCGGTGGGGCGGACGGTCGGAGTAGGGCGGCCGCTCGGCCCCCGTGGTGGGGCGGCCGTTCGGAGTGGGGCGCGGCCCGCGTTAAGCGTGAGCCGCGAGCGTCGAGTGTGCGCGCGAGTGCACGGAACATAGCCGTGCATGAATGAAATATATACATATATTTACTTAAATCTAGGTGTGTGTTGGTGTGTATGTACATATATGAGTAGTGTGCTTATTCTAATCCCACATGTACGAGAAGTACGTATAGGGCTTCGTGATCGCTGGGGATTCGACCCAGTATGTGTCGGAGAGCTCCTCGCCCTCGTAATACGGGGTGAAGTCCTCCCCCTCGTGTGTGGAGATCGCGCGTGGGCGCGGCATGCTGCATCCCTCTTCCCTCTCGTACCTTTGTCTCCTTCTGTAGGGACGGCGAGTCGGCGGGTGGCCCGTGTGCAGGGGCTCCGGATACGGATGCTGGGGATGATGAGGTGGACGCCGGAGGGTGGCAGGCGGTACGCCTGACGTTACACTACGTATCGTAACAATAGAGTTCATATGATTCTTAAAACGCGATATCGCATCTCATATCTATGTTTCAAGATAAGATATAATATTCATTGCGAAGTGTTATGCATTCCTCGTCTACGATTGAAATGAAAGTAAATGCGACACTTCGTTGCAAGGAAATAGCGATTGCAGGTGTCTACGTATCGTAGCAATAGAGTTCTAATGCTTCTTAAAACGCGATATCGCATCTCATTTCTATGTTTCATGGTAAGATATAATATGATTTGCGAAGGGTTATGTATTCCTCGTCTACACATCAAATGAATGTAAATGCGACACTTCTTTGCATGGAAATAGCGATTGCAGATGTCTACGTATCGTAGCAGTTGAGTTCTTATGGTTCTTAAAACGCGATATCGCATCTCATTTCTATGTTTCATGGTAAGATATAATATGATTTGCGGAGTGTTATGTGTTCCTCGTCTACACTTCAAATGAATGCAAACGCGACACTTCCTCGCTAGGAAATAGCGTTTGCAGATGTCTACGTATCGTAGCAGTAGAGTTCTAATGCTTCTTAAAACGCGATATCGCATCCCATTTCTATGTTTCATGGTAAGATATAATATGATTTGCGAAGTGTTATGTATTCCTCGTCTACACATCAAATTAATGTAAATGCGACACTTCCTTGCAAGGAAACAGCGGTTGCAGATGTCTACGTATCGTAGCAATGGATTTCTGATGCTTCTTAAAACGCGATATCGCATCTCATTTCTATGTTTCATGGTAAGATATAATATGATTTGCGAAGTGTCATGTATTCCTCGTCCACGCTTCAAATGAATGTAAATGCGACACTTCCTTGCAACGAAATAGCGTTTGCAGATGTCTGCGTATCGTAGCAGTAGAATTCTAATGCTTCCTAAAACGCGATATTGCAGCTCATATCTATGTTTCATGATAAGATATAATATTCATTGCGAAGTGTTATGCATTCCTCGTCTACGATTCAAATGAATGTAAATCCGACACTTCCTTGCAAGGAAATAGCGTTTGCAGATGTCTACGTATCGAAGCAATAGAGTTCAAATGCTTCATAAAACGAGATATTGCATCTCATATCTATGTTTCATGATAAGATATAATATTCATTGCGAAGTGTTATGCATTCCTCGTCTACGATTCAAATGAACGTAAATGCGACACTTCCTTGCAAGGAAATAGCGTTTGCAGATGTCTAAGTATTGTAAAAATAGAGTTCTTATGATTCTTAAAAAGCGATATCGCATCTCATTTCAATGTTTCATGGTAAGATATAATATGATTTGCGAAGTGTTATGTATTCCTCGTCTACACTTCAAATGAATGTAAATGCGACACTTCCTTGCAAGGAAATAGCGTTTGCAGATGTCTACGTATCGAAGCAATAGAGTTCAAATGCTTCTTAAAACGAGATATTGCATCTCATATCTATGTGTCATGATAAGATGTAATATTCATTGCGAAGTGTTATGCATTCCTCGTCTACGATTCAAAGGAATGTAAATGCGACACTTCCTTCCAAGGTAATAGCGTTTGCAGTTGTCTACGTATCGAAGCAATAGAGTTCAAATGCTTCATAAAACGAGATATTGCATCTCATATCTATGTTTCATGATAAGATATAATATTCATTGCGAAGTGTTATGCATTCCTCGCCTACGATTCAAATGAACGTAAATGCGACACTTCCTTGCAAGGAAATAGCGTTTGGAGATGTCTACGTACCGTAACAATAGAGTTCATATGATTCTTAAAACGCGATATCGCATCTCATATCTATGTTTCAAGATAAGATATAATATTCATTGCGATGTGTTATGCATTCCTCGTCTACGATTGAAATGAAAGTAAATACGACACTTCGTTGCAAGGAAATAGCGATTGCAGGTGTCTACGTATCGTAGCAATAGAGTTCTAATGCTTCTTAAAACGCGATATCGCATCTCATTTCTATGTTTCATGGTAAGATATAATATGATTTGCGGAGTGTTATGTGTTCCTCGTCTACGATTCAAATGAATGTAAATGCGACACTTCCTTGCAAGGAAATAGCGTTTGCAGATGTCTACGTATCGAAGCAATAGAGTTCAAATGCTTCATAAAATGAGATATTGCATCTCATATCAATGTTTCATGATTAGATATAATATTCATTGCGAAGTGTTATGCATTCCTCGTCTACGTTTCAAATGAACGTAAATGCGACACTTCCTTGCAAGGAAATAGCGTTTGCAGATGTCGACGTATCGTAAAAATAGAGTTCTTATGATTCTTAAAAAGCGATATCGCATCTCATTTCAATGTTTCATGGTAAGATATAATATGATTTGCGAAGTGTTATGTATTCCTCGTCTACACTTCAAATGAATGTGAGTGCGACACTTCCTTGCAAGGAAATAGCGTTTGCAGATGTCTACGTATCGTAGCAATGGATTTCTGATGCTTCTTAAAACGCGATATCGCATCTCATTTCTATGTTTCATCGTAAGATATAATATGATTTGCGAAGTGTCATGTATTCCTCGTCCACGCTTCAAATGAATGTAAATGCGACACTTCCTTGCAACGAAATAGCGATCGCAGATGTCTGCGTATCGTAGCAGTAGAATTCTAATGCTTCTTAAAACGAGATATTGCATCTCATATCTATGTGTCATGATAAGATATAATATTCATTGCGAAGTGTTATGCATTCCTCGTCTACGATTCAAATGAATGTAAATGCGACACTTCCTTCCAAGGTAATAGCGTTTGCAGATGTCTACGTATCGAAGCAATAGAGTTCAAATGCTTCATAAAACGAGATACTGCATCTCATATCTATGTTTCATGATAAGATATAATATTCATTGCGAAGTGTTATGCATTCCTCGTCTACGATTCAAATGAACGTAAATGCGACACTTCCTTCCAAGGAAATAGCGTTTGCAGATGTGTACGTATCGTAGCAATTGAGTTCTTATGATTCTTACAACGCGATATCGGATCTCATTTCTATGTTTCATGGTAAGATATAATATGATTTGCGAAGTGTTATGTATTCCTCGTCTACACTTCAAATGAATGTAAATGCGTGTCACGTCCCGAGGTGCGGTTGCGCTCGCAACGGTGGCACAAAGTCGTAACCGTTCCCGAAAATAACGCGAATTGCGTCCGGACCGGGTTCGTTGGCGTTTCGGACTCGATAAAACGGTAATTAACACTAAACTTACCTTGCGAAGGCTTGATTCCGCTGTCTGATTTCTCTTTCTAGGTACCTGGAGCGCCTTGGATCCGCAACCGGGATGGCGGCGGCGTACGGCTGGAACGGAGGTACGGGTCGTGCGGCGAAGGAAACCTCCTTCACAGGAACCAGGACTCGAACGTAGGAAATTGAATATTCTGGTGCATCACCCACGTATTCCCGAGCGAGACGACGAATGAACTCTCTCCTCCCCGCGCGTCGTGTACGCTTTGTCGGAGGTGCAAGGCTCATCGAGAATACTTGAACTTCGGTTGAATACGGCACGGCTAAGCGTTGGTTCGCTCTAGCTTACCGGGATCGACCTGGGCGCAAGATATTCTGTACACGGTAGAAGTGAGGATGGAGCAACTAAGCGCTGGTTCGCTCTAGTCGTCGAGCCTCAAGACTATCGTAGATGAGATATAGAATTAGAATAATCGCGAGCGTACCCGTGGATTAGAATTAAGGAATTGTATTTGAACTCGAATAAAGATACCTTGAATCTGGTAAAAATAAACTATATTCTATGATTTCACTATACTAGATACACTTGACTAAATTCTAAGTTACTGACTAGCGATTACAATGAGAATTAGAAATAGTATAAGGTATCGAATGGACTCCGCTATGGGAGTATGGATAGAGACGAATGCATTAGAGCTAATTGCTCGTTGCGAATGAGCCTATTGCTCGGATCGGAGGTGCATCGTTCGGATGCTGGATTAGAACTCCTCGGTTCGGAGATGAGATGCGAACTCTCCAGTTCGGAGGTGAGATTGGAACTCTCCCGTTCGGAGATGAGATACGAACTCTCCAGTTCGGAGATGAGTTTGGAACTCTCCAGTTCGGAGGTGAGATTGGAACTCTCCGGTTCGGAGATGAGACGCGAACTGACTCTCGGATCTCGCGTCCGCGACCTCCTCGGGTCGCGCGGCGCGCGAGTCGCTGGGCCCTCGCGGTGGGGCGGACGGTCGGAGTAGGGCGGCCGCTCGGCCCTCGTGGTGGGGCGGCCGTTCGGAGTGGGGCGCGGCCCGCTTTAAGCGTGAGCCGCGAGCGTCGAGTGTGCGCGCGAGTGTACGGAACATAACCGTGCATGAATAAAATATATACATATATTTACTTAAATCTAGGTGTGTGTTGGTGTGTATGTACATAGGTGAGTAGTGTGCTTATTCTAATCCCACATGTACGAGAAGTACGTATAGGGCTTCGTGATCGCTGGGGATTCGACCCAGTATGTGTCGGAGAGCTCCTCGCCCTCGTAATACGGGGTGAAGTCCTCCCCCTCGTGTGTGGAGATCGCGCGTGGGCGCGGCATGCTGCATCCCTCTTCCCTCTCGTACCTTTGTCTCCTTCTGTAGGGACGGCGAGTCGGCGGGTGGCCCGTGTGCAGGGGCTCCGGATACGGATGCTGGGGATGATGAGGTGGACGCCGGAGGGTGGCAGGCGGTACGCCTGACGTTACATGCGACACTTCCTTGCAAGGAAATAGCGTTTGCAGATGTCTACGTATCGTAGCAATAGAGTTCATATGATTCTTAAAACGCGATATCGCATCTCATTCCTATGTTTCATGATAAGATATAATATTCATTGCGAAGTGTTATGCATTCCTCGTCTACGATTCAAATGAATGTAAATGCGACACTTCCTTGCAAGGAAATAGCGATTGCAGGTGTCTACGTATCGTAGCAATAGAGTTCTAATGCTTCTTAAAACGCGATATCGCATCTCATTTCTATGTTCCATGGTAAGATATAATATGATTTGCGGAGTGTTATGTGTTCCTCGTCTACACTTCAAATGAATGCTGTCACGTCCCGAGGTGCGGTTGCGCTCGCAACGGTGGCACAAAGTCGTAACCGTTCCCGAAGATAACGCGAATTGCGTCCGGACCGGGTTCGTTGGCGTTTCGGACTCGATAAAACGGTAATTAACACTAAACTTACCTTGCGAAGGCTTGATTCCGCTGTCTGATTTCTCTTTCTAGGTACCTGGAGCGCCTTGGATCCGCAACCGGGATGGCGGCGGCGTACGGCTGGAACGGAGGTACGGGTCGTGCGGCGAAGGAAACCTCCTTCACAGGTACCAGGACTCGAACGCAGGATATTGAATATTCTGGTGCATCACCCACTAATTCCCGAGCGAGACGACGAATAAACTCTCTCCTCCCCGCGCGTCGTGTACGCTTTGTCGGAGGTGCAAGGCTCGTCGAGAATACTTGAACTTCGGTCGAGTACGGCGCGGCTAAGCGTTGGTTCGCTCTAGCTTACCGGGATCAACCTGGGCGCAAGATATTCTGTATACGGTAGAAGTGAGGATGGAGCAACTAAGCGCTGGTTCGCTCTAGTCGTCGAGCCTCAAGACTATCGCAGATGAGATATAGAAATAGAATAATCGCGAGCGTACCCGTGGAGTAGAATTAAGGAATTGTATTTGGACTCGAATAAAGATACTTTGAATCTGGTAAAAATAAACTATATTCTATGATTTCACTATACTAAATACACTTGACTAAGTTCTAAGTTACTGACTAGCGATTACAATGAGAATTAGAAATAGTATAAAGTATCGAATGGACTCCGCTATGGGAGTATGGATAGAGACGAATGCATTAGAGCTAATTGCTCGTTGCGAATGAGCCTATTGCTCGGATCGGAAGTGCATCGTTCGGATGCTGGATTAGAACTCCTCGGTTCGGAGATGAGATGCGAACTCTCCAGTTCGGAGGTGAGATTGGAACTCTCCGGTTCGGAGATGAGACGCGAACTCTCCAGTTCGGAGGTGAGATTGGAACTCTCCGGTTCGGAGATGAGACGCGAACTGACTCTCGGATCTCGCGTCCGCGACCTCCTCGGGTCGCGCGGCGCGCGAGTCGCTGGGCCCTCGCGGTGGGGCGGACGGTCGGAGTAGGGCGGCCGCTCGGCCCTCGTGGTGGGGCGGCCGTTCGGAGTGGGGCGCGGCCCGCGTTAAGCGTGAGCCGCGAGCGTCGAGTGTGCGCGCGAGTGCACGGAACATAACCGTGCATGAATAAAATATATACATATATTCACTTAAATCTAGGTGTGTGTTGGTGTGTATGTACATAGGTGAGTAGTGTGCTTATTCTAATCCCACATGTACGAGAAGTACGTATAGGGCTTCGTGATCGCTGGGGATTCGACCCAGTACGTGTCGGAGAGCTCCTCGCCCTCGTAATACGGGGTGAAGTCCTCCCCCTCGTGTGTGGAGATCGCGCGTGGGCGCGGCATGCTGCATCCCTCTTCCCTCTCGTACCTTTGTCTCCTTCTGTAGGGACGGCGAGTCGGCGGGTGGCCCGTGTGCAGGGGCTCCGGATACGGATGCTGGGGATGATGAGTTGGACGCCGGAGGGTGGCAGGCGGTACGCCTGACGTTACACCACCCCCCTTGGAAAAAGAATCTCGGCCATGCCGAGATCTCTTGTCTGTTGGGTAGATTTCGGGATGCTGGATCCTTCTCTTGGTCCTGTCGGCTGGATGCTGCGGAATCTGTGGTTTTTCGCCTGGTTGATCCTGGCGATAACGTTTGGAGTTTGGACCGTGGCTGCGGGCTTCCTTCGGATTGCAGGCACTTTCGTCGCTTTCACTTTCAGCGTTCGTTTGAATGTCACTGCTCTCACTGGCTTCATTTTCAGTTTTTCGCACTTTTCTTTCACCAGCATCCACACTCTGCATACTATGCATTCGTTTACAAATTTTGATTTTGTTCGTATGAACAATTT
>NW_027490534.1:0-98213 GCF_050948175.1 Xylocopa sonorina | reverse complement strand
TTTTGTTTGGAAGGAATTTTTCAGCGTTCGCTAGATCTTGGCGCCCGTGTCATAGGGGTGCCCAGATTGCGTGACGAAGACAACTACATTGTCTCGTCGCGTTGATAATGCGTCACGGCTGAAATTAAATAGAGGTTCGCGTCGGAAAAATTCATTTGGAGCAGGAGTATAGAAGTCGGTGCTGTCGCTGGCGACTTGCGGAGGTGGTGCTGTGTTGGTACGGAAGGACGTGCCTGGAGTCGTAATTCAGGTTCTGATGTTACCGGAGTAGGAGGAGGCGCTAGTGTGGTATACTTTTACGGTTTCCGGAGGCACATCGAAGATGTCGTCCCTCCGAGTTTTCGAATACGAGAGCGGAAAAATTTGAGCGGGATTCCGCGACAATGCGTCCGCATTAAGGTTCGTTTTTCCACTTTTATAGACCATCTCGTAGTCAAATTCCGCTAACTTAAGCCTCCACCGTACGAGTCTACTTGACGGGTCCTTGACCGATTCATCCACACTAACGGTCGATGGTCGGTAACGAGTTTGAATTGATTACCGTATATGTTATGGACGAAAGTAATGGACGGCGTAGACAATCGCCAGACACTCCTTCTCGATCGTGGAGTAGTTTTCTCCGCAGCGTTTAACAGTCGCGACGTGTACGCGATTGGCAAGTCGCGGCCTATTGGTCCTTGACTCAAGATAGCACCAATAGCTTCGGCGGACGCGTCGGTCGTTATCACGAATGGTTGTTTAAAGTTGGGGTACTGCAAGATAGGCGCTTCGCATAGGCAATCTCGGAGTTTGACGAATGAATTCTCTTGCTCGTTACGCCATACAAAGGGCGCGTCTTTTTTTAACAAATTTGTAAGAGGCTTAGCAATGTTAGAAAAATTTGCGATGAACCGCCTGTAGTACCCCGCGAGCCCGAGGAATTGTTTGATCTGTTTTCGCGTTGCGCGGGCGCGGAAAATTTTTGACGGCGCTAATTTTCGCAGGGGTCAGGTTTTACACGTGCTCACTGATAATATGACCCAAATAGCTTACTTCTCTCCTCAAGAATTCGCACTTATCCGGGCTGCAATACTAAATTAGCTTCTTTGAGCCGTTGAGTTAATTTCTCGAATTTAAGTCGATGTTCTTGAAGAGAGCTAGCGTAGATAACAATGTCGTCCAAATAGACGAAAATTTCGTCCCTTGGAGACCGGACAGGACATTGTCCATAAGTCGTTGGAACGTCGCTGGCGCATTTTTTTAATCCGAATGGCATTCTTTTAAATTCATAATGCCCGTGAGGCGTCGAAAAAGCGGTTTTGGGAGCATCGGCGGGCTCCATTGGGATCTGGTGAAATCCGCTCGCCGAGATCGAATGTACTAAAATACTTCGCGCTCCCGAGCTGATCAAGTATCTCGGTAATGCAAGGGAGGGGATAGGCATCGGCGACAGATTTCTCATTGAGTGCGCGGTAGCGATGACGACGCGCCATTGCTTGTTGCCCAAAGGAGTCCGGTTTCTTTGGGACAACCCACAATGGCGATTATATGGTGATTTTGACGGAGAGATGACACCATTTTGTAAAAATTTGTCGACTTGTCGTCGAATCTCCTCCTTATGAGCTGGTGGGAACCGGTATTGTTTCACATTGACGGGGCGGTCGTCGACGGTTGGAATCTTGTGCGTGGTTGCTGACGTATGCCCTAATTATCCCCCTCAATGTGAAAAAGCTCCTGCGTGCTTTGAACGAGACGGACGACGTGCTCTCTTTCCTCTGCGTTGAGGTGGTCGAGACGGAGGAGGCTAAGAATTCGATCTAGTCGAGATTTCGAAGGGATTGGCGGATTTCGATGTTTGTTTTAACGGCGCCTGTTGTACATTAATTTTAACCGCCTGAGCATAGGAGATTTGCTGAGTATTCGCGATTTGCAACGCGAAGGAGGAGTTTCGATTGTCGAGTATGGTGTCTGACTCGAGAAAGAATAGAAGTTTTCCCTTTTTGGGATGAGCCGATCGGTACGGCGGATACGTTAGATTTAGTAGATTTAGAAAAAACCGGATAGAGCGACGGACTATCCTCCTCGTGGAGGGGAGTCATGATTTGCGCGGGCTCGAGTATGATCTCTTGGTAACGCGATTTCGACGGCGCGGTCGGATGAATTAATTATTCGAGTTACCGCTTTGCCCCGAATTACTCTGACGAGAGCGTTTCCGAAAAATATACCCGGCGCAAGATCGATACGAGGAATTATACCTTCCGCGAGATTCGAATTAACTACGCGGACCTTGATACCGATATTTGATCTCGGCGGAATGGAGATACGGTCTCCTGACTTCGGAGAAGCTGCTTTGTCTTGCGTTCGAAGCTTCGATTTTCGTTGTTGCATCGCGTTTCAGCGGAGGCGATGATTTACGCGGCGGGCGCGGCGGCGGGAGGGGGAATAGATTCCGTGCGCGGCGCTTGTTTACGTTTCGGCGATAGGAGAGGCTTTATTTTCGACTCGGTGGACGGTTCCTCGAGTGCTTCGATATCGTCCTTCGAAAGAATTCTCTTACCATTCCATTTGATTATTTTATTTGGAAAAGAGATTTCTGCGTCCATACAGAACCCGGAGCCGAGGATCCCGCTTGGTTTAAGGGAAAATCATCCTCGACCACATTAAAAGGAACGACGCGACCGAAAATGACAAGATTCACCGTCCCTTAAGGTTGCGGTTTTGCATCGGTTACCCTGTTATTATGACGATCTCGGACTTATCGATTCGCGCGGATTGCTTTTAGAGCCGAACGTTTTATAATATTATTTCCGCCCCAGTGTCCACCATGAAGCGAGTTGGTGAAATTAGAAGGTCGGACTTTTAAATTACGTTTGGCGTGCTAGTTTTTCCGGTTATGTTTATCGCGGCGTTTCGTCGATTTCCGCGTTGGAGTTGTTCGCGGCGAGAGGACGGACTTGGTGCGCGGCCTCGCCACCTGTCTCGCGGCGGGTGCGGAGGCCATTGTCGTTCCCGAATTTTTGTTTACCGCGTTGTTGTACTGCCTTTTGCGGCACTCGCCTATTTCGTGCCCCGGGGTCTTGCAATAGCGACAAAATTTGGGCGCGTCCCTGGCTACGATTTGTCTCGGTTGCTCATACGCGGGGCCCTCGAGTAGGAGGCGGTACGTCCCCTGGATCGCAAGTAAGCGTCACGGTATTCCTGCGGTCGGTACGGCGATGGCGTCTGAACCGACACTCGGTCGCGTAATGTCCAATATTATTGCAATTTCGGCAAATAATTTCGGCTGGTTTTTCGCGCGATTCTGGTCGCGAGGCACGCGATCTACCTAGTCGGTTGCAATCACGTTCGTGCTTTTGATAGAGCTCCCGCGCTCGAGCGAACGTTTCTCGCAATGTACCGAATGAATTTACCGTCATCTGCATTCGAATTTCCGGAATGAGACCGTCTTTAAAACATTGTAGGGTGAGCGCGTCTACGTCATCGAGCGATTCGGTGTGTCTCGTCGAGCAAGCCTCTCGCAATCAATTATAGCGGTTCTAAGATCTTTTACTCGACCGATGTAATCTAGAATGTGCTCGTTCGCGCGCATAAATATATTTGCAAGTTCACCCCGATAATGATGAGCTGATTTTACGGAGCAAAATGTGCTGCGAAGAACGTCCGTTAATTCGAGTATTGTGTAACATGGCTCGTCTTCTAGCGCGGCGTAGGCACGACCCTTGAGTTTTCCCTTAACCAGGCGTGTGAAAGTTCGCTCGCACCCATTAGGGATAAGCTCATAAGCGCGTTTACACGCCCGGGTAAACTGAAGAATAGGAATGTTCTGACCATCGAATGTTGGCACGGCTTCGAGGGCCTGCTTAAGCGATAGCTCGTCGTGTTGCGAACTATTTGTATTAAAATCGGAGCTCGAATTATGTCGGAAAGCGGATTTCCCCGAGGAATATCTAGGAGAAACAGTATCGTCGCGCGTTAAATCAGGCGTTCTGCGAATAGATTCTAATTCACGGCGTAAAATTTCTATTTGCAGGAGCAACGCGCATTACTCGGATCGGTCGCTTTCGTGTTTTTCGCTGAAGTATTTTGTTGCGCGGTACTAGGAAGAGGCTCGGCGATAGCGTCTTGGAAGTCGAGCGTTCTGCTAATGCGTTTTTCGCGTTCGGAATCGGCCATCGCGGCGGCTCGCTGTGTCTGCTGGCGCGTTTTTGTCGGAGTCCGGGTTGCCATATCTAGTTTCGCGGTTCCTTTCGGCAGAATTTCCGGAGGAAACGCGGGGCTATCCCACCGCTGTCACCAAAAATAACTTTCGTGTCACGTCCCGAGGTGCGGTTGCTCTCGCAACGGTGGCACAAAGTCGTAACCGTTCCCGAAGATAACGCGAATTGCGTCCGGACCGGGTTCGTTGGCGTTTCGGACTCGATAAAACGGTAACTAACACTAAACTTACCTTGCGAAGGCTTGATTTCGCTGTCTGATTTCTCTTTCCAGGTACCTGGAGCGCCTTGGATCCGCAACCGGGATGGCGGCGGCGTACGGCTGGAACGGAGGTACGGGTCGTGCGGCGAAGGAAACCTCCTTCACAGGAACCAGGACTCGAACGCAGGAAATTGAATATTCTGGTGCATCACCCACGTATTCCCGAGCGAGACGACGAATAAACTCTCTCCTCCCCGCGCGTCGTGTACGCTTTGTCGGAGGTGCAAGGCTCGTCGAGAATACTTGAACTTCGGTTGAGTACGGCACGGCTAAGCGTTGGTTCGCTCTAGCTTACCGGGATCGACCTGGGCGCAAGATATTCTGTACACGGTAGAAGTGAGGATGGAGCAACTAAGCGCTGGTTCGCTCTAGTCGTCGAGCCTCAAGACTATCGTAGATGAGATATAGAATTAGAATAATCGCGAGCGTACCCGTGGAGTAGAATTAAGGAATTGTATTTGAACTCGAATAAAGATACTTTGAATCTGGTAAAAATAAACTATATTCTATGATTTCACTATACTAAATACACTTGACTAAGTTCTAAGTTACTGACTAGCGATTACAATGAGAATTAGAAATAGTATAAAGTATCGAATGGACTCCGCTATGGGAGTATGGATAGAGACGAATGCATTAGAGCTAATTGCTCGTTGCGAATGAGCCTATTGCTCGGATCGGAAGTGCATCGTTCGGATGCTGGATTAGAACTCCTCGGTTCGGAGATGAGTTAGCAACTCTCCAGTTCGGAGATGAGATTGGAACTCTCCAGTTCGGAGGTGAGATTGGAACTCTCCCGTTCGGAGATGAGATACGAACTCTCCAGTTCGGAGATGAGTTTGGAACTGACTCTCGGATCTCGCGTCCGCGACCTCCTCGGGTCGCGCGGCGCGCGAGTCGCTGGGCCCTCGCGGTGGGGCGGACGGTCGGAGTAGGGCGGCCGCTCGGCCCCCGTGGTGGGGCGGCCGTTCGGAGTGGGGCGCGGCCCGCGTTAAGCGTGAGCCGCGAGCGTCGAGTGTGCGCGCGAGTGCACGGAACATAGCCGTGCATGAATGAAATATATACATATATTTACTTAAATCTAGGTGTGTGTTGGTGTGTATGTACATATATGAGTAGTGTGCTTATTCTAATCCCACATGTACGAGAAGTACGTATAGGGCTTCGTGATCGCTGGGGATTCGACCCAGTATGTGTCGGAGAGCTCCTCGCCCTCGTAATACGGGGTGAAGTCCTCCCCCTCGTGTGTGGAGATCGCGCGTGGGCGCGGCATGCTGCATCCCTCTTCCCTCTCGTACCTTTGTCTCCTTCTGTAGGGACGGCGAGTCGGCGGGTGGCCCGTGTGCAGGGGCTCCGGATACGGATGCTGGGGATGATGAGGTGGACGCCGGAGGGTGGCAGGCGGTACGCCTGACGTTACACCTTGCAAGGAAGTGTCGCATTTACATTCATTTGAAGTGTAGTCGAGTAATACATAACACTTCGCAAATCATATTATACCTTACCATGAAACATGGAAATGAGGAGCGATATGTCGTTTTAAGAAGCATTAGAACTCTATTGCTACGATAGGTAGACATCTGCATCGCTATTTCCTAGCAAGGAAGTATCGCATTTACATTCATTTGAAGTGTAGAAGAGAAATACATAACACTTCGCAAATCATATTATATCTTACCATGAAACATAGAAATGAGATGCGATATCGCGTTTTAAGAATCATTAGAACACTATTGCTACGATAGGTAGACATCTGCAAACGTTATTTCCTTGCAAGGAAGTGTCGCATTTACATTCATTTGAAGTGTAGACGAGGAATACAGAACACTTCGCATATCATATTATATCTTACCATGAAACATAGAAATGAGATGCGATATCGCGTCCTAAGAAGCACTTGAACTCTATTGCTTCGATACGTAGACATCTGCAAACGCTATTTCCTTGCAAGGAAGTGTCGCATTTACATTCATTTGAAGTGTAGACGAGGAATACATAACACTTCGCAAATCATATTATATCTTACCATGAAACATAGAAATGAGATGCGATATCGCGTTTTAAGAAGTATTAGAACACTATTGCTAAGATAGGTAGACATTTGCAAACGCTATTTCCTTGCAAGGAAGAGTCGCATTTACATTCATTTGAAGTGTAGACGAGGAATACATAACACTTATCCAATCATATTATATCTTACCATGAAACATAGAAATGAGATGCGATATCGCGTTTTAAGAAGCATTAGAACTCTATTGCTACGATAGGTAGACATCTGCAAACGCTATTTCCTAGCAAGGAAGTGTCGCATTTACATTCATTTGAAGTGTAGACGAGGACTACATAACACTTCGCGAATCATATTCTATCTTACCATGAAACATAGAAATAAGATGCGATATCGCGCTTTAAGAAGCATTAGAACTCTATTGCTACGATACCTAGTCATCTGCAGACGCTATTTCCTAGCAGGGAAGTGTGGCATTTACATTCATTTGAAGTGTAGACGGGGAATACATGACACTTCGCAAATCATATTATATCTTACCATGAAACATAGAAATGTGATGTGATATCGCGTTTTAAGAATCATAAGAACTCTATTGCTACGATACGTAGACATCTGCAAACGCTATATCCTAGCGAGGAAGTGTCGCATTCACATTCATTTGAAGTGTAGACGAGGAATACAGAACACTTCGCAAATCATATTATATCTTACCATGAAACATAGAAATGAGATGCGATATCGCGTCCTAAGAAGCACTTGAACTCTATTGCTTCGATACGTAGACATCTGCAAACGCTATTTCCTTGCAAGGAAGTGTCGCATTTACATTCATTTGATGTGTAGACGAAGAATACATGACACTTCGCAAATCATATTTTATCTTACCATGAAACATAGAAATGAGATGCGATATCGCGCTTTAAGAAGCAATAGAACTCTATTGCTACGATACCTAGTCATCTGCAAACGCTATTTCCTTGCAAGGAAGTGTCGCATTTACATTCATTTGAAGTGTAGACGAGTAATACATAACACTTCGCAAATCATATTATACCTTACCATGAAACATGGAAATGAGGAGCGATATGTCGTTTTATGAAGCATTAGAACACTATTGCTACGATAGGTAGACATCTGCAAACGCTATTTCCTTGCAAGGAAGTGTCGCATTTACATTCATTTGAAGTGTAGACGAGGAATACATAACACTTCGCAAATCATATTATATCTTACCATGAAACATAGAAATGAGATGCGATATCGCTTCTTAAGAAGCACTTGAACTCTATTGCTTCGATACGTAGACATCTGCAAACGCTATTTCCTTGCAAGGAAGTGTCGCATTTACATTCACTTGAAGTGTAGACGTGGAATACATGACACTTCGCAAATCATATTATATCTTACCATGAAACATAGAAATGAGATGCGATATCGCGTTTTAAGAAGCATTAGAAATCTATTGCTACGATACCTAGACATCTGCAGACGCTATTTCCTAGCAAGGTAGTGTCGCATTTACATTCATTTGAAGTGTAGACGAGGAACACATGGCACGTCGCAAATCATATTATATCTTACCATGAAACATAGAAATGAAATGCGATATCCCGTTTTAAGAAGCATTAGAACTCTACTGCTACGATAGGTAGACATCTGCAAACGCTGTTTCCTTGCAAGGAAGAGTCACACTTACATTCATTTGAAGTGTAGAAGAGGAATACATGACACTTCGCAAATCATATTATATCTTACCATGAAAGATAGAAATGAGACGCGATATCGCGTTTTAAGAAGCATTAGAAAGCTGATGCTACGATACGTAGACATCTGCAAACGCTATTTCCTAGCGAGGAAGTATCGCATTCAAATTCATTTGAAGTGTAGACGAGGAATACATAGCACTTCGCAAATCATGTTATATCTTACCATGAAACATAGAAATGAGATGCGATATCGCGTTTTAAGAATCATATGAACTCTATTGCTACGATACGTAGACATCTGCAATCGCTATTTCCTTGCAAGGAAGTGTCGCATTTACTTTCATTTGAATCGCAGACGAAGAATGCATAACAATTCGCAATGAATATTATATCTTATCATGAAACATAGATATGAGATGCAATATCTCGTTTTAAGAAGCATTTGAGCTCTATTGCTACGATAGGTAGACATCTGCAAACGCTATTTCCTTGCAACGAAGTGTCGCATTTACATTCATTTGAATCGTAGACGAGGAATGCATAACACTTCGCAATGTATAATATATCTTATCATGAAACATAGAAATGAGATGCAATATCTCGTTTTAAGAAGCATTTGAACTCTATTGCTACGATACCTAGACATCTGAAAACACTATTTCCTGGCAAGGAAGTGTCGCATTTACATTCACTTGAAGTGTAGACGAGGAATACATGACACTTCGCAAATCATATTATATCTTACCATGAAACATAGAAATGAGATGCGATATCGCGTTTTAAGAAGCATTAGAAATCTATTGCTACGATACCTAGACATCTGCAGACGCTATTTCCTTGCAAGAAAGTGTCGCATTTACATTCATTTGAATCGTATACGAGGAATGCATAACACTTCGCAATGAAAATTATATCTTATCATGAAACATAGATATGAGATGCAATATCTCGTTTTAAGAAGCATTTGAACTCTATTGCTACGATACCTAGACATCTGGAGACGCTATTTCCTTGCAAGGAAGTTTGGCATTTACATTCATATGAAGTGTAGACGAGGAATACATAACACTTTGCAAATCATATTATATCTTACCATGAAACATAGAAATAAGATGCGATATCGCGTTTTAAGAAGCATTAGAAATCTATTGCTACGATACGTAGACATCTGCAAACGCTATTTCCTTGCAAGGAAGTGTGGCATTTACATTCATTTGAAGTGTAGACGAGGAATACATGACACTTCGCAAATCATATTATATCCTACCATAAAACATAGAAGTGAGATGCGATATCGCGTTTTAAGAATCATAAGAACTCTATTGCTACGATACGTAGACATCTGCAAACGCTATTTCCCTGCAAGAAAGTGTCGCATTTACATTCATTTGAATCGTATACGAGGAATGCATAACACTTCGCAATGAATATTATATCTTATCATGAAACATAGATATGAGACGCAATATCTCGTTTTAAGAAGCATTTGAACTCTATTGCTACGATACCTAGACATCTGCAGACGCTGTTTCCTAGCAAGGAAGTGTCGCATTTACATTCATTTGAAGTGTAGACGAGGAATACATGACACTTCGCAAATCATATTATCTTACCATGAAACATAGAAATGAGATGCGATATCGCGTTTTAAGAAGCATTAGAACTCTACTGCTACGATAGGTAGACGTCTGCAAACGCTGTTTCCTTGCAAGTAAGAGTCACACTTACATTCATTTGAAGTGTAGAAGAGGAATACATGACACTTCGCAAATCATATTATATCTTACCATGAAACATAGAAATGAGATGCGATATCGCGTTTTAAGAATCATATGAACTCTATTGCTGCGATACGTAGACATCTGCAATCGCTATTTCCTTGCAAGGAAGTGTCGCATTTACTTTTATTTGAATCGTATACGAGGAATGCATAACACTTCGCAATGCATGTTATATCTTATCATGAAACAAAGATATGAGATGCAATATCTCGTTTTAAGAAGCATTTGAACTCTATTGCAACGATACCTAGACATCTGCAGACGCTATTTCCTGGCAAGGAAGTGTCGCATTTACATTCATTTGAATCGTAGACGAGGAATGCATAACACTTTGCAATGAATATTATATCTTATCATGAAACATAGATATGGGATGCAATATCTCGTTTTAAGAAGCATTTGAACTCTATTGCTTCGATACGTAGACATCTGCAAACGCTATTTCCTTGCAAGGAAGTGTCGCATTTACATTCATTTGAATCGTAGACGAGGAATGCATAACACTTCGCAATGAATATTATATCATATCATGAAACATAGATATGAGATGCAATATCCCGTTCTAAGAATCATATGAACTCTACTGCTACGATACGTAGACATCTGCAATCGCTATTTCCTTGCAAGGAAGTGTCGCATTTACATTCATTTGAAGTGTAGACGAGGAATACATAACACTTCGCAAATCATATTATATCTTACCATGAAACATGGAAATGAGATGCGATATCGCGTTTTAAGAAGCATTAGAACTCTACTGCTACGATAGGTAGACATCTGCAAACGCTGTTTCCTTGCAAGGAAGAGTCACATTTACATTCATTTGAAGTGTAGAAGAGGAATACATGACACTTCGCAAATCATATTATATCTTACCATGAAAGATAGAAATGAGACGCGATATCGCGTTTTAAGAAGCATTAGAAAGCTAATGCTACGATACGTAGACATCTGCAATCGCTATTTCCTTGCAAGGAAGTGTCGCATTTACTTTCATTTGAATCGCAGACGAGGAATGCATAACACTTCGCAATGAATATTATTTCTTATCATGAAACATAGAAATGAGATGTAATATCTCGTTTTAAGAAGCATTTGAACTCTATTGCTACGATACCTAGACATCTGCAAACACTATTTCCTTGCAAGGAAGTGTCGCATTTACATTCATTTGAATCGTAGACGAGGAATGCATAACACTTCGCAATGAATATTATATCTTACCATGAATCATAGAAATGAGATCCGATATCGAGTTTTAAGAAGCATTAGAAATCTATTGCTACGATACGTAGACATCTGCAAACGCTATTTCCTTGCAAGGAAGTGTCGCATTTACACTCATTTGAATCGTATACGAGGAATGCATAACACTTCGCAATGCATGTTATATCTTATCATGAAACAAAGATATGGGATGCAATATCTCGTTTTAAGAAGCATTTGAACTCTATTGCTACGATACCTAGACATCTGCAGACGCTGTTTCCTAGCAAGGAAGTGTCGCATTTACACTCATTTGAATCGTATACGAGGAATGCATAACACTTCGCAATGAATATTATATCTTATCATGAAACAAAGATATGAGATGCAATATCTCGTTTTAAGAAGCATTTGAACTCTATTGCTACGATACCTAGACATCTGCAGACGCTGTTTCCTAGCAAGGAAGTGTCGCATTTACATTCATTTTAAGTGTAGACGAGGAATACATGACACTTCGCAAATCATATTATATCTTACCATGAAACATAGAAATGAAATGCGATATCGCGTTTTAAGAAGCATTAGATCTCTATCGCTACGATACCTAGACATCTGCAGACGCTATTTCCATGCAAGGAAGTGTCGCATTTACATTCATTTGAATCGTAGACGAGGAATGCATAACAATTCGCAATGAATATTATATCTTATCATGAAACATAGATATGAGATGCAATATCTCGTTTTAAGAAGCATTTGAGCTCTATTGCTACGATAGGTAGACATCTGCAAACGCTATTTCCTTGCAAGGAAGTGTCGCATTTACATTCATTTGAATCGTAGACGAGGAATGCATAACACTTCGCAATGAATAACATATCTTATCATGAAACATAGAAATGAGATGCAATATCTCGTTTTAAGAAGCATTTGAACTCTATTGCTACGATACCTAGACATCTGCAGACGCTGTTTCCTAGCAAGGAAGTGTCGCATTTACATTCATTTGAAGTGTAGACGAGGAGTACATAACACTTCGCAAATCATATTATATCTTACCATGAAACATAGAAATGAGATTCGATATCGCCTTTTAAGAATCATAAGAACTCTACTGCTACGATACGTAAACAACTGCAAACGCTATTTCCCTGCAAGGAAGTGTCGCATTTACATTCATTTGAATCGTATACGAGGAATGCATATCACTTCGCAATGAATATTATATCTTATCATGAAACATAAATATGAGATGCAATATCTCGTTTTAAGAAGCATTTGAACTCTATTGCTACGATACCTAGACATCTGCAGACGCTGTTTCCTAGCAAGGAAGTGTCGTATTTACATTCATTTGAAGTGTAGACCAGGAATACATGACACTTCGCAAATCATATTATCTTACCATGAAACATAGAAATGAGATGCGATATCGCGTTTTAAGAAGCATTAGAACTCTACTGCTACGATAGGTAGACGTCTGCAAACGCTGTTTCCTTGCAAGTAAGAGTCACACTTACATTCATTTGAAGTGTAGAAGAGGAATACATGACACTTCGCAAATCATATTATATCTTACCATGAAACATAGAAATGAGATGCGATATCGCGTTTTAAGAATCATATGAACTCTATTGCTGCGATACGTAGACATCTGCAATCGCTATTTCCTTGCAAGGAAGTGTCGCATTTACTTTTATTTGAATCGTATACGAGGAATGCATAACACTTCGCAATGCATGTTATATCTTATCATGAAACAAAGATATGAGATGCAATATCTCGTTTTAAGAAGCATTTGAACTCTATTGCAACGATACCTAGACATCTGCAGACGCTATTTCCTGGCAAGGAAGTGTCGCATTTACATTCATTTGAATCGTAGACGAGGAATGCATAACACTTTGCAATGAATATTATATCTTATCATGAAACATAGATATGGGATGCAATATCTCGTTTTAAGAAGCATTTGAGCTCTATTGCTTCGATACGTAGACATCTGCAAACGCTATTTCCTTGCAAGGAAGTGTCGCATTTACATTCATTTGAATCGTAGACGAGGAATGCATAACACTTCGCAATGAATATTATATCATATCATGAAACATAGATATGAGATGCAATATCCCGTTCTAAGAATCATATGAACTCTACTGCTACGATACGTAGACATCTGCAATCGCTATTTCCTTGCAAGGAAGTGTCGCATTTACATTCATTTGAAGTGTAGACGAGGAATACATAACACTTCGCAAATCATATTATATCTTACCATGAAACATGGAAATGAGATGCGATATCGCGTTTTAAGAAGCATTAGAACTCTACTGCTACGATAGGTAGACATCTGCAAACGCTGTTTCCTTGCAAGGAAGAGTCACATTTACATTCATTTGAAGTGTAGAAGAGGAATACATGACACTTCGCAAATCATATTATATCTTACCATGAAAGATAGAAATGAGACGCGATATCGCGTTTTAAGAAGCATTAGAAAGCTAATGCTACGATACGTAGACATCTGCAATCGCTATTTCCTTGCAAGGAAGTGTCGCATTTACTTTCATTTGAATCGCAGACGAGGAATGCATAACACTTCGCAATGAATATTATTTCTTATCATGAAACATAGAAATGAGATGTAATATCTCGTTTTAAGAAGCATTTGAACTCTATTGCTACGATACCTAGACATCTGCAAACACTATTTCCTTGCAAGGAAGTGTCGCATTTACATTCATTTGAATCGTAGACGAGGAATGCATAACACTTCGCAATGAATATTATATCTTACCATGAATCATAGAAATGAGATCCGATATCGAGTTTTAAGAAGCATTAGAAATCTATTGCTACGATACGTAGACATCTGCAAACGCTATTTCCCTGCAAGGAAGTGTCGCATTTACATTCATTTGAATCGTATACGAGGAATGCATATCACTTCGCAATGAATATTATATCTTATCATGAAACATAAATATGAGATGCAATATCTCGTTTTAAGAAGCATTTGAACTCTATTGCTACGATACCTAGACATCTGCAGACGCTGTTTCCTAGCAAGGAAGTGTCGTATTTACATTCATTTGAAGTGTAGACCAGGAATACATGACACTTCGCAAATCATATTATCTTACCATGAAACATAGAAATGAGATGCGATATCGCGTTTTAAGAAGCATTAGAACTCTACTGCTACGATAGGTAGACGTCTGCAAACGCTGTTTCCTTGCAAGTAAGAGTCACACTTACATTCATTTGAAGTGTAGAAGAGGAATACATGACACTTCGCAAATCATATTATATCTTACCATGAAACATAGAAATGAGATGCGATATCGCGTTTTAAGAATCATATGAACTCTATTGCTGCGATACGTAGACATCTGCAATCGCTATTTCCTTGCAAGGAAGTGTCGCATTTACTTTTATTTGAATCGTATACGAGGAATGCATAACACTTCGCAATGCATGTTATATCTTATCATGAAACAAAGATATGAGATGCAATATCTCGTTTTAAGAAGCATTTGAACTCTATTGCAACGATACCTAGACATCTGCAGACGCTATTTCCTGGCAAGGAAGTGTCGCATTTACATTCATTTGAATCGTAGACGAGGAATGCATAACACTTTGCAATGAATATTATATCTTATCATGAAACATAGATATGGGATGCAATATCTCGTTTTAAGAAGCATTTGAGCTCTATTGCTTCGATACGTAGACATCTGCAAACGCTATTTCCTTGCAAGGAAGTGTCGCATTTACATTCATTTGAATCGTAGACGAGGAATGCATAACACTTCGCAATGAATATTATATCATATCATGAAACATAGATATGAGATGCAATATCCCGTTCTAAGAATCATATGAACTCTACTGCTACGATACGTAGACATCTGCAATCGCTATTTCCTTGCAAGGAAGTGTCGCATTTACATTCATTTGAAGTGTAGACGAGGAATACATAACACTTCGCAAATCATATTATATCTTACCATGAAACATGGAAATGAGATGCGATATCGCGTTTTAAGAAGCATTAGAACTCTACTGCTACGATAGGTAGACATCTGCAAACGCTGTTTCCTTGCAAGGAAGAGTCACATTTACATTCATTTGAAGTGTAGAAGAGGAATACATGACACTTCGCAAATCATATTATATCTTACCATGAAAGATAGAAATGAGACGCGATATCGCGTTTTAAGAAGCATTAGAAAGCTAATGCTACGATACGTAGACATCTGCAATCGCTATTTCCTTGCAAGGAAGTGTCGCATTTACTTTCATTTGAATCGCAGACGAGGAATGCATAACACTTCGCAATGAATATTATTTCTTATCATGAAACATAGAAATGAGATGTAATATCTCGTTTTAAGAAGCATTTGAACTCTATTGCTACGATACCTAGACATCTGCAAACACTATTTCCTTGCAAGGAAGTGTCGCATTTACATTCATTTGAATCGTAGACGAGGAATGCATAACACTTCGCAATGAATATTATATCTTACCATGAATCATAGAAATGAGATCCGATATCGAGTTTTAAGAAGCATTAGAAATCTATTGCTACGATACGTAGACATCTGCAAACGCTATTTCCTTGCAAGGAAGTGTCGCATTTACACTCATTTGAATCGTATAAGAGGAATGCATAACACTTCGCAATGCATGTTATATCTTATCATGAAACAAAGATATGGGATGCAATATCTCGTTTTAAGAAGCATTTGAACTCTATTGCTACGATACCTAGACATCTGCAGACGCTGTTTCCTAGCAAGGAAGTGTCGCATTTACACTCATTTGAATCGTATACGAGGAATGCATAACACTTCGCAATGAATATTATATCTTATCATGAAACAAAGATATGAGATGCAATATCTCGTTTTAAGAAGCATTTGAACTCTATTGCTACGATACCTAGACATCTGCAGACGCTGTTTCCTAGCAAGGAAGTGTCGCATTTACATTCATTTTAAGTGTAGACGAGGAATACATGACACTTCGCAAATCATATTATATCTTACCATGAAACATAGAAATGAAATGCGATATCGCGTTTTAAGAAGCATTAGATCTCTATCGCTACGATACCTAGACATCTGCAGACGCTATTTCCATGCAAGGAAGTGTCGCATTTACATTCATTTGAATCGTAGACGAGGAATGCATAACAATTCGCAATGAATATTATATCTTATCATGAAACATAGATATGAGATGCAATATCTCGTTTTAAGAAGCATTTGAGCTCTATTGCTACGATAGGTAGACATCTGCAAACGCTATTTCCTTGCAAGGAAGTGTCGCATTTACATTCATTTGAATCGTAGACGAGGAATGCATAACACTTCGCAATGAATAACATATCTTATCATGAAACATAGAAATGAGATGCAATATCTCGTTTTAAGAAGCATTTGAACTCTATTGCTACGATACCTAGACATCTGCAAACGCTATTTCCTTGCAAGGAAGTGTCGCATTTACATTCATTTGAATCGTAGGCGAGGAATGCATAACACTTCGCAATGAATATTATATCATATCATGAATCATAGATATGAGATGCAATATCCCGTTCTAAGAATCAAATGAACTCTATTGCTACGATATGTAGACATCTGCAATCGCTATTTCCTTGCAAGGAAGTGTCGCATTTACATTCATTTGACGTGTAGACGAGGAATACATAACCCTTCGCAAATCATATTATATCTTACCATGAAACATGGAAATGAGATGCGATATCGCGTTTTAAGAAGCATTAGAACTCTACTGCTACGATAGGTAGACATCTGCAAACGCTGTTTCCTTGCAAGGAAGAGTCACATTTACACTCATTTGAATCGTATACGAGGAATGCATAACACTTCGCAATGAATATTATATCTTATCATGAAACAAAGATATGAGATGCAATATCTCGTTTTAAGAAGCATTTGAACTCTATTGCTACGATACCTAGACATCTGCAAACGCTATTTCCTTGCAAGGACGTGTCGCATTTACGTTCATTTGAATCATAGACGAGGAATGCATAACACTTCGCAATGAATATTATATCTTATCATGGAACATAAATATGAGATGCAATATCTCGTTTTAAGAAGCATTTGAACTCTATTGCTTCGATACGTAGATATTTGCAAACGCTATTTCTTTGCAAGGAAGTGTCACATTTACATTCATATGAAGTGTAGACGAGGAATACATAACACTTCGCAACTAATATTATATCTTACCATGAAACATAGAAATGAGGTTCGATATCGCGTTTTAAGAAGCATTAGAACTCTATTGCTACGATACGTAGACATCTGCAAACGCTATTTCCTTGCTAGGAAGTGTCGCATTTTCATTCATTTGAAGTGTAGACGAGGAATACATAACACTTCGCAAATCATGTTATATCTTACCATGAAACATAGAAATGAGATGCGATATCGCGTTTTAAGAATCATATGAACTCTATTGCTACGATACGTAGACATCTGCAAACGCTATTTCCTTGCAAGGAAGTGTCGCATTTACATTCATTTGAAGTGTAGACGAGTAATACATAACACTTCGCAAATCATATTATATCTTACCATGAAACATGGAAATGAGATGCGATATCGCGTTTTAAGAAGCATTAGAACTCTATTGCTACGATAGGTAGACATCTGCATCGCTATTTCCTAGCAAGGAAGTATCGCTTTTACATTCATTTGAAGTGTAGAAGAGGAATACATAACACTTCGCAAATCATATTATATCTTACCATGGAACATGGAAATGAGATGCGATATCGCGTTTTAAGAAGTATTAGAACACTATTGCTAAGATAGGTAGACATTTGCAAACGCTATTTCCTTGCAAGGAAGTTTCGCATTTACATTCATTTGAAGTGTAGACGAGGAATACATAACACTTCGCAAATCATATTATATCTTACCATGAAACATAGAAATGAGATGCGATATCGCTTCTTAAGAAGCACTTGAACTCTATTGCTTCGATACATAGACATCTGCAAACGCTATTTCCTTGCAAGGAAGTGTCGCATTTACATTCATTTGAAGTGTAGACGAGGAATACATAACACCTCGCAAATCATATTATATCTTACCATGAAACATAGAAATGAGATGCGATATCGCGATTTAAGAAGCATTGGAACTCTATTGCTGCGATACGTAGACATCTGCAAACGCTATTTCCTTGCAAGGAAGAGTCGCATTTACATTCATTTGATGTGTAGACGAAGAATACATGACACTTCGCAAATCATATTTTATCTTACCATGAAACATAGAAATGAGATGCGATATCGCGCTTTAAGAAGCAATAGAACTCTATTGCTACGATACCTTGTCATCTGCAAACGCTATTTCCTTGCAAGGAAGTGTCGCATTTACATTCATTTGAAGTGTAGACGAGTAATACATAACACTTCGCAAATCATATTATACCTTACCATGAAACATGGAAATGAGGAGCGATATGTCGTTTTAAGAAGCATTAGGACACTATTTCTACGATAGGTAGACATCTGCAAACACTATTTCCTTGCAAGGAAGTGTCGCATTTACATTCATTTGAAGTGTAGACGAGTAATACATAACACTTCGCAAATCATATTATATCTTACCATGAAACATAGAAATGAGATGCGATATCGCGTTTTAAGAAGTATTAGAACACTATTGCTAAGATAGGTAGACATTTGCAAACGCTATTTCCTTGCAAGGAAGAGTCGCATTTACATTCATTTGAAGTGTAGACGAGGAATACATAACACTTATCCAATCATATTATATCTTACCATGAAACATAGAAATGAGATGCGATATCGCGTTTTAAGAAGCATTAGAACTCTATTGCTACGATAGGTAGACATCTGCAAACGCTATTTCCTAGCAAGGAAGTGTCGCATTTACATTCATTTGAAGTGTAGACGAGGACTACATAACACTTCGCGAATCATATTCTATCTTACCATGAAACATAGAAATAAGATGCGATATCGCGCTTTAAGAAGCATTAGAACTCTATTGCTACGATACCTAGTCATCTGCAGACGCTATTTCCTAGCAGGGAAGTGTGGCATTTACATTCATTTGAAGTGTAGACGGGGAATACATGACACTTCGCAAATCATATTATATCTTACCATGAAACATAGAAATGTGATGTGATATCGCGTTTTAAGAATCATAAGAACTCTATTGCTACGATACGTAGACATCTGCAAACGCTATATCCTAGCGAGGAAGTGTCGCATTCACATTCATTTGAAGTGTAGACGAGGAATACAGAACACTCCGCAAATCATATTATATCTTACCATGAAACATAGAAATGTGATGCGATATCGCGTTTTAAGAATCATAAGAACTCTATTGCTACGATACGTAGACATCTGCAAACGCTATATCCTAGCGAGGAAGTGTCGCATTCACATTCATTTGAAGTGTAGACGAGGAATACATAACACTTCGCAAATCATATTATATATTACCATGAAACACAGAAATGAGATGCGATATCGCGTTTTATGAATCATAAGAACTCTATTGCTACGATACGTAGACATCTCCAAACGCTATTTCCTTGCAAGGAAGTGTCGCATTTACATTCATTTGAAGTGTAGACGAGGACTACATAACACTTCGCGAATCATATTATATCTTACCATCAAACATAGAAATGAGATGCGATATCGCGTTTTAAGAATCATAAGAACTCTGTTGCTACGATACGTAGACATCTGCAAACGCTATTTCCTTGCAAGGAAGTGTCGCATTTACATTCATTTGAAGTGTAGACGAGTAATACATAACACTTATCCAATCATATTATATCTTACCATGAAACATAGAAATGAGATGCGATATCGCGTTTTAAGAAGTATTAGAACACTATTGCTAAGATAGGTAGACATTTGCAAACGCTATTTCCTTGCAAGGAAGAGTCGCATTTACATTCATTTGAAGTGTAGACGAGGAATACATAACACTTATCCAATCATATTATATCCTACCATGAAACATAGAAATGAGATGCGATATCGCGTTTTAAGAAGCATTAGAACTCTATTGCTACGATAGGTAGACATCTGCAAACGCTATTTCCTAGCAAGGAAGTGTCGCATTTACATTCATTTGAAGTGTAGACGAGGACTACATAACACTTCGCGAATCATATTATATCTTACCATCAAACATAGAAATGAGATGCGATATCGCGTTTTAAGAATCATAAGAACACTATTGCTACGATACGTAGGCATCTCCAAACGCTATTTCCTTGCAAGGAAGTGTCGCATTTACATTCATTTGAAGTGTAGACGAGGACTACATAACACTTCGCGAATCATATTATATCTTACCATCAAACATAGAAATGAGATGCGATATCGCGTTTTAAGAATCATAAGAACTCTATTGCTACGATACGTAGACATCTGCAAACGCTATTTCCTTGCAAGGAAGTGTCGCATTTACATTCATTTGAAGTGTAGACGAGTAAAACATAACACTTCCCTAATCATATTATATCTTACCATGAAACATAGAAATGAGATGCGATATCGCGTTTTAAGAAGCATTGGAACTCTATTGCTGCGATACGTAGACATCTGCAAACGCTATTTCCTTGCAAGGAAGAGTCGCATTTACATTCATTTGATGTGTAGACGAAGAATACATGACACTTCGCAAATCATATTTTATCTTACCATGAAACATAGAAATGAGATGCGATATCGCGCTTTAAGAAGCAATAGAACTCTATTGCTACGATACCTAGTCATCTGCAAACGCTATTTCCTTGCAAGGAAGTGTCGCATTTACATTCATTTGAAGTGTAGACGAGTAATACATAACACTTCGCAAATCATATTATACCTTACCATGAAACATGGAAATGAGGAGCGATATGTCGTTTTAAGAAGCATTAGAACTCTATTGCTAGGATAGGTAGACATCTGCATCGCTATTTCCTAGCAAGGAAGTATCGCATTTACATTCATTTGAAGTGTAGAAGAGGAATACATAACACTTCGCAAATCATATTATATCTTACCATGAAACATAGAAATGAGATGCGATATCGCGTTTTAAGAAGTATTAGAACACTATTGCTAAGATAGGTAGACATTTGCAAACGCTATTTCCTTGCAAGGAAGTGTCGCATTTACATTCATTTGAAGTGTAGACGAGGAATACATAACACTTATCCAATCATATTATATCTTACCATGAAACATAGAAATGAGATGCGATATCGCGTTTTAAGAAGCATTAGAACTCTATTGCTACGATAGGTAGACATCTGCAAACGCTATTTCCTAGCAAGGAAGTGTCGCATTTACATTCATTTGGAGTGTAGACGAGGACTACATAACACTTCGCGAATCATATTCTATCTTACCATGAAACATAGAAATAAGATGCGATATCGCGCTTTAAGAAGCATTAGAACTCTATTGCTACGATACCTAGTCATCTGCAGACGCCATTTCCTAGCAGGGAAGTGTGGCATTTACATTCATTTGAAGTGTAGACGGGGAATACATGACACTTCGCAAATCATATTATATCTTACCATGAAACATAGAAATGTGATGCGATATCGCGTTTTAAGAATCATAAGAACTCTATTGCTACGATACGTAGACATCTGCAAACGCTATATCCTAGCGAGGAAGTGTCGCATTCACATTCATTTGAAGTGTAGACGAGGAATACATAACACTTCGCAAATCATATTATATATTACCATGAAACACAGAAATGAGATGCGATATCGCGTTTTAAGAATCATAAGAACTCTATTGCTACGATACGTAGACATATCCAAACGCTATTTCCTTGCAAGGAAGTGTCGCATTTACATTCATTTGAAGTGTAGACGAGGACTACATAACACTTCGCGAATCATATTATATCTTACCATCAAACATAGAAATGAGATGCGATATCGCGTTTTAAGAATCATAAGAACTCTATTGCTACGATACGTAGACATCTGCAATCGCTATTTCCTTGCAAGGAAGTGTCGCATTTACATTCATTTGAGGTGTAGACGAGTAATACATAACACTTCCCCAATCATATTATATCTTACCATGAAACATAGAAATGAGATGCGATATCGCGTTTTAAGAAGCATTGGAACTCTATTGCTGCGATACGTAGACATCTGCAAACGCTATTTCCTTGCAAGGAAGAGTCGCATTTACATTCATTTGATGTGTAGACGAAGAATACATAACACTTCGCAAATCATATTTTATCTTACCATGAAACATAGAAATGAGATGCGATATCGCGCTTTAAGAAGCAATAGAACTCTATTGCTACGGTACCTAGTCATCTGCAAACGCTATTTCCTTGCAAGGAAGTGTCGCATTTACATTCATTTGAAGTGTAGACGAGTAATACATAACACTTCGCAAATCATATTATACCTTACCATGAAACATGGAAATGAGGAGCGATATGTCGTTTTAAGAAGCATTAGAACTCTATTGCTACGATAGGTAGACATCTGCATCGCTATTTCCTAGCAAGGAAGTATCGCATTTACATTCATTTGAAGTGTAGAAGAGAAATACATAACACTTCGCAAATCATATTATATCTTACCATGAAACATAGAAATGAGATGCGATATCGCGTTTTAAGAATCATTAGAACACTATTGCTACGATAGGTAGACATCTGCAAACGTTATTTCCTTGCAAGGAAGTGTCGCATTTACATTCATTTGAAGTGTAGACGAGGAATACAGAACACTTCGCAAATCATATTATATCTTACCATGAAACATAGAAATGAGATGCGATATCGCGTCCTAAGAAGCACTTGAACTCTATTGCTTCGATACGTAGACATCTGCAAACGCTATTTCCTTGCAAGGAAGTGTCGCATTTACATTCATTTGAAGTGTAGACGAGGAATACATAACACTTCGCAAATCATATTATATCTTACCATGAAACATAGAAATGAGATGCGATATCGCGTTTTAAGAAGTATTAGAACACTATTGCTAAGATAGGTAGACATTTGCAAACGCTATTTCCTTGCAAGGAAGAGTCGCATTTACATTCATTTGAAGTGTAGACGAGGAATACATAACACTTATCCAATCATATTATATCTTACCATGAAACATAGAAATGAGATGCGATATCGCGTTTTAAGAAGCATTAGAACTCTATTGCTACGATAGGTAGACATCTGCAAACGCTATTTCCTAGCAAGGAAGTGTCGCATTTACATTCATTTGAAGTGTAGACGAGGACTACATAACACTTCGCGAATCATATTCTATCTTACCATGAAACATAGAAATAAGGTGCGATATCGCGCTTTAAGAAGCATTAGAACTCTATTGCTACGATACCTAGTCATCTGCAGACGCTATTTCCTAGCAGGGAAGTGTGGCATTTACATTCATTTGAAGTGTAGACGGGGAATACATGACACTTCGCAAATCATATTATATCTTACCATGAAACATAGAAATGTGATGTGATATCGCGTTTTAAGAATCATAAGAACTCTATTGCTACGATACGTAGACATCTGCAAACGCTATATCCTAGCGAGGAAGTGTCGCATTCACATTCATTTGAAGTGTAGACGAGGAATACAGAACACTTCGCAAATCATATTATATCTTACCATGAAACATAGAAATGAGATGCGATATCGCGTCCTAAGAAGCACTTGAACTCTATTGCTTCGATACGTAGACATCTGCAAACGCTATTTCCTTGCAAGGAAGTGTCGCATTTACATTCATTTGAAGTGTAGACGAGTAATACATAACACTTCGCAAATCATATTATACCTTACCATGAAACATGGAAATGAGGAGCGATATGTCGTTTTATGAAGCATTAGAACACTATTGCTACGATAGGTAGACATCTGCAAACGCTATTTCCTTGCAAGGAAGTGTCGCATTTACATTCATTTGAAGTGTAGACGAGGAATACATAACACTTCGCAAATCATATTATATCTTACCATGAAACATAGAAATGAGATGCGATATCGCTTCTTAAGAAGCACTTGAACTCTATTGCTTCGATACGTAGACATCTGCAAACGCTATTTCCTTGCAAGGAAGTGTCGCATTTACATTCATTTGAAGTGTAGACGAGGAATACATAACACCTCGCAAATCATATTATATCTTACCATGAAACATAGAAATGAGATGCGATATCGCGATTTAAGAAGCATTGGAACTCTATTGCTGCGATACGTAGACATCTGCAAACGCTATTTCCTTGCAAGGAAGAGTCGCATTTACATTCATTTGATGTGTAGACGAAGAATACATGACACTTCGCAAATCATATTTTATCTTACCATGAAACATAGAAATGAGATGCGATATCGCGCTTTAAGAAGCAATAGAACTCTATTGCTACGATACCTAGTCATCTGCAAACGCTATTTCCTTGCAAGGAAGTGTCGCATTTACATTCATTTGAAGTGTAGACGAGTAATACATAACACTTCGCAAATCATATTATACCTTACCATGAAACATGGAAATGAGGAGCGATATGTCGTTTTAAGAAGCATTAGAACACTATTGCTACGATAGGTAGACATCTGCAAACGCTATTTCCTTGCAAGGAAGTGTCGCATTTACATTCATTTGAAGTGTAGACGTGGAATACATAACACTTCGCAAATCATATTATATTTACCATGAAACATAGAAATGAGATGCGATATCGCTTCTTAAGAAGCACTTGAACTCTATTGTTTCGATACATAGACATCTGCAAACGCTATTTCCTTGCAAGGAAGTGTCGCATTTACATTCATTTGATGTGTAGACGAGGAATACATAACACCTCGCAAATCATATTATATCTTACCATGAAACATAGAAATGAGATGCGATATCGCGTTTTAAGAAGTATTAGAACACTATTGCTAAGATAGGTAGACATTTGCAAACGCTATTTCCTAGCAGGGAAGTGTGGCATTTACATTGATTTGAAGTGTAGACGGGGAATACATGACACTTCGCAAATCATATTATATCTTACCATGAAACATAGAAATGTGATGCGATATCGCGTTTTAAGAATCATAAGAACTCTATTGCTACGATACGTAGACATCTGCAAACGCTATATCCTAGTGAGGAAGTGTCGCATTCACATTCATTTGAAGTGTAGACGAGGAATACATAACACTTCGCAAATCATATTATATATTACCATGAAACACAGAAATGAGATGCGATATCGCGCTTTAAGAAGCAATAGAACTCTATTGCTACGGTACCTAGTCATCTGCAAACGCTATTTCCTTGCAAGGAAGTGTCGCATTTACATTCATTTGAAGTGTAGACGAGTAATACATAACACTTCGCAAATCATATTATACCTTACCATGAAACATGGAAATGAGGAGCGATATGTCGTTTTAAGAAGCATTAGAACTCTATTGCTACGATAGGTAGACATCTGCATCGCTATTTCCTAGCAAGGAAGTATCGCATTTACATTCATTTGAAGTGTAGAAGAGAAATACATAACACTTCGCAAATCATATTATATCTTACCATGAAACATAGAAATGAGATGCGATATCGCGTTTTAAGAATCATTAGAACACTATTGCTACGATAGGTAGATTTCTGCAAACGCTATTTCCTTGCAAGGAAGTGTCGCATTTACATTCATTTGAAGTGTAGACGAGGAATACAGAACACTTCGCAAATCATATTATATCTTACCATGAAACATAGAAATGAGATGCGATATCGCGTCCTAAGAAGCACTTGAACTCTATTGCTTCGATACGTAGACATCTGCAAACGCTATTTCCTTGCAAGGAAGTGTCGCATTTACATTCATTTGAAGTGTAGACGAGGAATACATAACACTTCGCAAATCATATTATATCTTACCATGAAACATAGAAATGAGATGCGATATCGCGTTTTAAGAAGTATTAGAACACTATTGCTAAGATAGGTAGACATTTGCAAACGCTATTTCCTTGCAAGGAAGAGTCGCATTTACATTCATTTGAAGTGTAGACGAGGAATACATAACACTTCGCAAATCATATTATACCTTACCATGAAACATGGAAATGAGGAGCGATATGTCGTTTTAAGAAGCATTAGAACTCTATTGCTAGGATAGGTAGACATCTGCATCGCTATTTCCTAGCAAGGAAGTATCGCATTTACATTTATTTGAAGTGTAGAAGAGGAATACATAACACTTCGCAAATCATATTATATCTTACCATGAAACATAGAAATAAGATGCGATATCGCGCTTTAAGAAGCATTAGAACTCTATTGCTACGATACCTAGTCATCTGCAGACGCTATTTCCTAGCAGGGAAGTGTGGCATTTACATTCATTTGAAGTGTAGACGGGGAATACATGACACTTCGCAAATCTTATTATATCTTACCATGAAACATAAAAATGTGATGCGATTTCGCGTTTTAAGAAGCATTGGAAATCTATTGCTACGATACGTAGACATCTGCAAACGCTATATCCTAGCGAGGAAGTGCCGCATTCACATTCATTTGAAGTGTGGACGAGGAATACATAACACTTCGCTAATCATATTATATCTTACCATGAAACACAGAAATGAGATGCGATGTCGCGTTTTAAGAATCATAAGAACTCTATTGCTACGATACGTAGTCATCTCCAAACGCTATTTCCTTGGAAGGAAGTGTCGCATTTACATTCATTTGATGTGTAGAAGAGGAATACATAACACATCGCAAATCATATTATACCTTATCATGAAACATAGAAATGAGGAGCGATATGTCGTTTTAAGAAGCATTAGAACTCTATCCCTACGATACGTAGACATCTGCAAACGCTATTTCCTAGCAAGGAAGTGTCGCATTTACATTCATTTGAAGTGTAGACGAAGAATACATGACACTTCGCAAATCATATTATATCTTACCATGAAACATAGGAATGTGATGCGATATCGCGTTTTAAGAAGCATTAGAACTTTATTGCTACGATACCTAGTCATCTGCAGACGCTACTTCCTAGCAGGGAAGTGTGGCATTTACATTCATTTGAAGTGTAGAAGAGGAATACATAACACTTCGCAAATCATATTATATCTTACCATGAAACATGGAAATGAGATGCGATATCGCGTTTTAAGAAGCATTAGAACTCTATTGCTACGATAGGTAGACATCTGCAAACGCTATTTCCTAGCAAGGAAGTGTCGCATTTACATTCATTTGAAGTGTAGACGAGGACTACATAACACTTCGCAAATCATATTATATCTTACCATGAAACATAGAAATGAGATGCGATATCGCTTTTTAAGAATCATAAGAACTCTTTTGCTACGATACGTAGACATCTGCAAACGCTATTTCCTTCCAAGGAAGTGTCGCATTTACATTTATTTGAAGTGTAGACGAGTAATACATAACACTTCGCAAATCATATTATATCTTACCATGAAACATAGAAATGAGATGCGATATCGCGTTTTAAGAAGCATTGGAAATCTATTGCTACGATACGTAGACATTTGCAAACGCTATATCCTAGCGAGGAAGTGTCGCATTTACATTCATTTGAAGTGTAGACGAGAAATACATAACACATCGCAAATCATATTATATCTTGCCATGAAACATAGAAATGAGATGCGATATCGCGTTTTAAGAATCATTAGAACACTATTGCTACGATAGGTAGACATTTGCAAACGCTATTTCCTTGCAAGGAAGTGTCGCATTTACATTCATTTGAAGTGTAGACGAGGAATACATAACACTTCGCAAATCATATTATATCTTACCATGAAACATAGAAATGAGATGCGATATCGCGTCTTAAGAAGCATTTGAACTCTATTGCTTCGATACGTAGACATCTGCAAACGCTATTTCCTTGCAAGGAAGTGTCGCATTTACATTCATTTGAAGTGTAGACGAGGAATACATAACACTTCGCAAATCATATTATATCTCACCATGAAACATAGAAATGAGATGCGATTTCGCGTTTTAAGAAGTATTAGAACACTATTGCTAAGATAGGTAGACATTTGCAAACGCTATTTCCTTGCAAGGAAGTGTCGCATTTACATTCATTTGAAGTGTAGACGAGGAATGCATAAAACTTCTCCAATCATATTATATCTTACCATGAAACATAGAAATGAGATGCGATATCGCGTTTTAAGAAGCATTGGAAATCTATTCCTACGATACGTAGACATTTCCAAACGCTATATCCTAGCGAGGAAGTGTCGCATTTACATTCATTTGAAGTGTAGACGAGGACTACATAACACTTCGCGAATCATATTATATCTTACCATGAAACACAGAAATGAGGTGCGATATCGCGTTTTAAGAAGCATTGGAACTCTATTGCCACGATACGTAGACATCTGCAAACGCTATTTCCTTGCAAGGAAGAGTCGCATTTACATTCATTTGATGTGTAGACGAACAATACATGACACTTCGCAAATCATATTTTATCTTACCATGAAACATGGAAATGAGATGCGATATCGCGCTCTAAGAAGCATTAGAACTCTATTGCTACGATCCCTAGTCATCTGCAGACGCTATTTCCTAGCAGGGAAGTGTGGCATTTACATTCATTTGAAGTGTAGACGGGGAATACATGACACTTCGCAAATCTTATTATATCTTACCATGAAACATAAAAATGTGATGCGATTTCGCGTTTTAAGAAGCATTGGAAATCTATTGCTACGATACGTAGACATCTGCAAACGCTATATCCTAGCGAGGAAGTGCCGCATTCACATTCATTTGAAGTGTGGACGAGGAATACATAACACTTCGCTAATCATATTATATCTTACCATGAAACACAGAAATGAGATGCGATGTCGCGTTTTAAGAATCATAAGAACTCTATTGCTACGATACGTAGTCATCTCCAAACGCTATTTCCTTGGAAGGAAGTGTCGCATTTACATTCATTTGATGTGTAGAAGAGGAATACATAACACATCGCAAATCATATTATACCTTATCATGAAACATAGAAATGAGGAGCGATATGTCGTTTTAAGAAGCATTAGAACTCTATCCCTACCATACGTAGACATCTGCAAACGCTATTTCCTAGCAAGGAAGTGTCGCATTTACATTCATTTGAAGTGTAGACGAAGAATACATGACACTTCGCAAATCATATTATATCTTACCATGAAACATAGGAATGTGATGCGATATCGCGTTTTAAGAAGCATTAGAACTTTATTGCTACGATACCTAGTCATCTGCAGACGCTACTTCCTAGCAGGGAAGTGTGGCATTTACATTCATTTGAAGTGTAGAAGAGGAATACATAACACTTCGCAAATCATATTATATCTTACCATGAAACATAGAAATGAGATGCGATATCGCGTTTTAAGAAGCATTGGAAATCTATTGCTACGATACGTAGACATTTGCAAACGCTATATCCTAGCGAGGAAGTGTCGCATTTACATTCATTTGAAGTGTAGACGAGAAATACATAACACTTCGCAAATCATATTATATCTTACCATGAAACATAGAAATGAGATGCGATATCGCGTTTTAAGAATCATTAGAACACTATTGCTACGATAGGTAGACATTTGCAAACGCTATTTCCTTGCAAGGAAGTGTCGCATTTACATTCATTTGAAGTGTAGACGAGGAATACATAACACTTCGCAAATCATATTATATCTTACCATGAAACATAGAAATGAGATGCGATATCGCGTCTTAAGAAGCATTTGAACTCTATTGCTTCGATACGTAGACATCTGCAAACGCTATTTCCTTGCAAGGAAGTGTCGCATTTACATTCATTTGAAGTGTAGACGAGGAATACATAACACTTCGCAAATCATATTATATCTCACCATGAAACATAGAAATGAGATGCGATATCGCGTTTTAAGAAGTATTAGAACACTATTGCTAAGATAGGTAGACATTTGCAAACGCTATTTCCTTGCAAGGAAGTGTCGCATTTACATTCATTTGAAGTGTAGACGAGGAATACATAACACTTCGCAAATCATATTATATCTCACCATGAAACATAGAAATGAGATGCGATATCGCGTTTTAAGAAGTATTAGAACACTATTGCTAAGATAGGTAGACATTTGCAAACGCTATTTCCTTGCAAGGAAGTGTCGCATTTACATTCATTTGAAGTGTAGACGAGGACTACATAACACTTCGCAAATCATATTATATCTTACCATGAAACATAGAAATGAAATGCGATATCGCGTTTTAAGAAGCATTGGAAATCTATTGCTACGATACGTAGATATTTGCAAACGCTATATCCTAGCGAGGAAGTGTCGCATTTACATTCATTTGAAGTGTAGACGAGAAATACATAACACATCGCAAATCATATTATATCTTACCATGAAACATAGAAATGAGATGCGATATCGCGTTTTAAGAATCATTAGAACACTATTGCTACGATAGGTAGACATTTGCAAACGCTATTTCCTTGCAAGGAAGTGTCGCATTTACATTCATTTGAAGTGTAGACGAGGAATACATAACACTTCGCAAATCATATTATATCTTACCATGAAACATAGAAATGAGATGCGATATCGCGTCTTAAGAAGCATTTGAACTCTGTTGCTTCGATACGTAGACATCTGCAAACGCTATTTCCTTGCAAGGAAGTGTCGCATTTACATTCATTTGAAGTGTAGACGAGGAATACATAACACTTCGCAAATCATATTATATCTCACCATGAAATATAGAAATGAGATGCGATTTCGCGTTTTAAGAAGTATTAGAACACTATTGCTAAGATAGGTAGACATTTGCAAACGCTATTTCCTTGCAAGGAAGTGTCGCATTTACATTCATTTGAAGTGTAGACGAAGAATGCATAAAACTTCTCCAATCATATTATATCTTACCATGAAACATAGAAATGAGATGCGATATCGCGTTTTAAGAAGCATTGGAAATCTATTGCTACGATACGTAGACATTTCTAAACGCTATATCCTAGCGAGGAAGTGTCGCATTTACATTCATTTGAAGTGTAGACGAGGAATACATAACACTTCGCAAATCATATTATATCTTACCATGAAACATAGAAATGAGATGCGATATCGCGTTTTAAGAAGTATTAGAACACTATTGCTAAGATAGGTAGACATTTGCAAACGCTATTTCCTTGCAAGGAAGTGTCGCATTTACATTCATTTGAGGTGTAGAAGAGGAATACATAACACTTCGCAAATCATATTATATCTTACCATGAAACATGGAAATTACATGCGATATCGCGTTTTAAGAAGTATTAGAACACTATTGCTAAGATAGGTAGACATTTGCAAACGCTATTTCCTTGCAAGGAAGTGTCGCATTTACATTCATTTGAAGTGTAGACGAGGAATACATAACACTTCGCAAATCATATTATATCTCACCATGAAACATAGAAATGAGATGCGATATCGCGTTTTAAGAAGTATTAGAACACTATTGCTAAGATAGGTAGACATTTGCAAACGCTATTTCCTTGCAAGGAAGTGTCGCATTTACATTCATTTGAAGTGTAGACGAGGAATACATAACACTTCGCAAATCATATTATATCTCACCATGAAACATAGAAATGAGATGCGATATCGCGTTTTAAGAAGCATTGGAAATCTATTGCTACGATACGTAGACATTTGCAAACGCTATATCCTAGCGAGGAAGTGTCGCATTTACATTCATTTGAAGTGTAGACGAGAAATACATAACACTTCGCAAATCATATTATATCTTACCATGAAACATAGAAATGAGATGCGATATCGCGTTTTAAGAATCATTAGAACACTATTGCTACGATAGGTAGACATTTGCAAACGCTATTTCCTTGCAAGGAAGTGTCGCATTTACATTCATTTGAAGTGTAGATGAGGAATACATAACACTTCGCAAATCATATTATATCTTACCATGAAACAGAAATGAGATGCGATATCGCGTCTTAAGAAGCATTTGAACTCTATTGCTTCGATACGTAGACATCTGCAAACGCTATTTCCTTGCAAGGAAGTGTCGCATTTACATTCATTTGAAGTGTAGACGAGGAATACATAACACTTCGCAAATCATATTATATCTCACCATGAAACATAGAAATGAGATGCGATATCGCGTTTTAAGAAGTATTAGAACACTATTGCTAAGATAGGTAGACATTTGCAAACGCTATTTCCTTGCAAGGAAGTGTCGCATTTACATTCATTTGAAGTGTAGACGAGGAATACATAACACTTCGCAAATCATATTATATCTCACCATGAAACATAGAAATGAGATGCGATATCGCGTTTTAAGAAGTATTAGAACACTATTGCTAAGATAGGTAGACATTTGCAAACGCTATTTCCTTGCAAGGAAGTGTCGCATTTACATTCATTTGAAGTGTAGACGAGGAATGCATAAAACTTCTCCAATCATATTATATCTTACCATGAAACATAGAAATGAGATGCGATATCGCGTTTTAAGAAGCATTGGAAATCTATTGCTACGATACGTAGACATTTCCAAACGCTATATCCTAGCGAGGAAGTGTCGCATTTACATTCATTTGAAGTGTAGACGAGGAATACATAACACTTCGCAAATCATATTATATCTTACCATGAAACATAGAAATGAGATGCGATATCGCGTTTTAAGAAGTATTAGAACACTATTGCTAAAATAGGTAGACATTTGCAAACGCTATTTCCTTGCAAGGAAGTGTCGCATTTACATTCATTTGAGGTGTAGAAGAGGAATACATAACACTTCGCAAATCATATTATATCTTACCATGAAACATGGAAATTAGATGCGATATCGCGTTTTAAGAAGCATTAGAACTCTATTGCTACGATACGTAGACATCTGCAAACGCTATTTCCTTGCAAGGAAGTGTCGCATTTACATTCATTTGAAGTGTAGACGAGGAATACATAACACTTCGCAAATCATATTATATCTTACCATGAAACACAGGAATGAGATTTGATATCGCGTTTTAAGAATCATAAGAACTCTATTGCTACGATATGTAGACATCTCCAAACGCTATTTCCTTGCAAGGAAGTGTCGCATTTACATTCACTTGAAGTGTAGACAAGGAATACATAACACTTCGCAAACCATATTATACCTTACCATGAAACATAGAAATGAGATGCGATATCGCGTTTTAAGAATCATAAGATCTCTATTGCTACGATACGTAGACATCTGCAAACGCTATTTCCTTGGAAGGAAGTGTCGCATTTACATTCATTTGATGTGTAGAAGAGGAATACATAACACATCGCAAATCATATTATACCTTATCATGAAACATAGAAATGAGGAGCGATATGTCGTTTTAAGAAGCATTAGAACTCTATCCCTACGATACGTAGACATCTGCAAACGCTATTTCCTAGCAAGGAAGTGTCGCATTTACATTCATTTGAAGTGTAGACGAAGAATACATGACACTTCGCAAATCATATTATATCTTACCATGAAACATAGGAATGTGATGCGATATCGCGTTTTAAGAAGCATTAGAACTTTATTGCTACGATACCTAGTCATCTGCAGACGCTACTTCCTAGCAGGGAAGTGTGGCATTTACATTCATTTGAAGTGTAGAAGAGGAATACATAACACTTCGCAAATCATATTATATCTTACCATGAAACATGGAAATGAGATGCGATATCGCGTTTTAAGAAGCATTAGAACTCTATTGCTACGATAGGTAGACATCTGCAAACGCTATTTCCTTGCAAGGAAGTGTCGCATTTACATTTATTTGAAGTGTAGACGAGTAATACATAACACTTCCCCAATCATATTATATCTTACCATGAAACATAGAAATGAGATGCGATATCGCGTTTTAAGAAGCATTGGAAATCTATTGCTACGATACGGAGACATTTGCAAACGCTATATCCTAGCGAGGAAGTGTCGCATTTACATTCATTTGAAGTGTAGACGAGAAATACATAACACTTCGCAAATCATATTATATCTTACCATGAAACATAGAATTGAGATGCGATATCGCGTTTTAAGAATCATTAGAACACTATTGCTACGATACGTAGACATCTGCAAACGCTATTTCCTTGCAAGGAAGTGTCGCATTTACATTCATTTGAAGTGTAGACGAGGAATACATAACACTTCGCAAATCATATTATATCTTACCATGAAACACAGAAATGAGATTTGATATCGCGTTTTAAGAATCATAAGAACTCTATTGCTACGATATGTAGACATCTCCAAACGCTATTTCCTTGCAAGGAAGTGTCGCATTTACATTCACTTGAAGTGTAGACAAGGAATACATAACACTTCGCAAATCATATTATACCTTACCATGAAACATAGAAATGAGATGCGATATCGCGTTTTAAGAAGTATTAGAACACTATTGCTAAGATAGGTAGACATTTGCAAACGCTATTTCCTTGCAAGGAAGTGTCGCATTTACATTCATTTGAGGTGTAGAAGAGGAATACATAACACTTCGCAAATCATATTATATCTTACCATGAAACATGGAAATTACATGCGATATCGCGTTTTAAGAAGTATTAGAACACTATTGCTAAGATAGGTAGACATTTGCAAACGCTATTTCCTTGCAAGGAAGTGTCGCATTTACATTCATTTGAAGTGTAGACGAGGACTACATAACACTTCGCAAATCATATTATATTTTACCATGAAGCATAGAAATGAGATGCGATATCGCTTTTTAAGAATCATAAGAACTCTTTTGCTACGATACGTAGACATCTGCAAACGATATTTCCTTCCAAGGAAGTGTCGCATTTACATTTATTTGAAGTGTAGACGAGTAATACATAACACTTCCCCAATCATATTATATCTTACCATGAAACATAGAAATGAGATGCGATATCGCGTTTTAAGAAGCATTGGAAATCTATTGCTACGATACGTAGACATTTGCAAACGCTATATCCTAGCGAGGAAGTGTCGCATTTACATTCATTTGAAGTGTAGACGAGAAATACATAACACTTCGCAAATCATATTATATCTTACCATGAAACATAGAAATGAGATGCGATATCGCGTTTTAAGAATCATTAGAACACTATTGCTACGATAGGTAGACATTTGCAAACGCTATTTCCTTGCAAGGAAGTGTCGCATTTACATTCATTTGAAGTGTAGACGAGGAATACATAACACTTCGCAAATCATATTATATCTTACCATGAAACATAGAAATGAGATGCGATATCGCGTCTTAAGAAGCATTTGAACTCTATTGCTTCGATACGTAGACATCTGCAAACGCTATTTCCTTGCAAGGAAGTGTCGCATTTACATTCATTTGAAGTGTAGACGAGGAATACATAACACTTCGCAAATCATATTATATCTCACCATGAAACATAGAAATGAGATGCGATATCGCGTTTTAAGAAGTATTAGAACACTATTGCTAAGATAGGTAGACATTTGCAAACGCTATTTCCTTGCAAGGAAGTGTCGCATTTACATTCATTTGAAGTGTAGACGAGGAATACATAACACTTCGCAAATCATATTATATCTCACCATGAAACATAGAAATGAGATGCGATATCGCGTTTTAAGAAGTATTAGAACACTATTGCTAAGATAGGTAGACATTTGCAAACGCTATTTCCTTGCAAGGAAGTGTCGCATTTACATTCATTTGAAGTGTAGACGAGGAATGCATAAAACTTCTCCAATCATATTATATCTTACCATGAAACATAGAAATGAGATGCGATATCGCGTTTTAAGAAGCATTGGAAATCTATTGCTACGATACGTAGACATTTCCAAACGCTATATCCTAGCGAGGAAGTGTCGCATTTACATTCATTTGAAGTGTAGACGAGGAATACATAACACTTCGCAAATCATATTATATCTTACCATGAAACATAGAAATGAGATGCGATATCGCGTTTTAAGAAGTATTAGAACACTATTGCTAAAATAGGTAGACATTTGCAAACGCTATTTCCTTGCAAGGAAGTGTCGCATTTACATTCATTTGAGGTGTAGAAGAGGAATACATAACACTTCGCAAATCATATTATATCTTACCATGAAACATGGAAATTAGATGCGATATCGCGTTTTAAGAAGCATTAGAACTCTATTGCTACGATACGTAGACATCTGCAAACGCTATTTCCTTGCAAGGAAGTGTCGCATTTACATTCATTTGAAGTGTAGACGAGGAATACATAACACTTCGCAAATCATATTATATCTTACCATGAAACACAGAAATGAGATTTGATATCGCGTTTTAAGAATCATAAGAACTCTATTGCTACGATATGTAGACATCTCCAAACGCTATTTCCTTGCAAGGAAGTGTCGCACTTACATTCACTTGAAGTGTAGACGAGGAATACATAACACTTATCCAATCATATTATATCTTACCATGAAACATAGAAATGAGATGCGATATCGCGTTTTAAGAAGCATTAGAACACTATTGCTACGATAGGTAGACATCTGCAAACGCTATTTCCTAGCAAGGAAGTGTCGCATTTACATTCATTTGAAGTGTAGACGAGGACTACATAACACTTCGCGAATCATATTATATCTTACCATGAAACACAGAAATGAGGTGCGATATCGCGTTTTAAGAAGCATTGGAACTCTATTGCTACGAGCCCTAGTCATCTGCAGACGCTATTTCCTAGCAGGGAAGTGTGGCACTTACATTCATTTGAAGTGTAGACGGGGAATACATGACACTTCGCAAATCATATTATATCTTACCATGAAACACAGAAATGAGATGCGATGTCGCGTTTTAAGAATCATAAGAACTCTATTGCTACGATACGTAGTCATCTCCAAACGCTATTTCCTTGGAAGGAAGTGTCGCATTTACATTCATTTGATGTGTAGAAGAGGAATACATAACACATCGCAAATCATATTATACCTTATCATGAAACATAGAAATGAGGAGCGATATGTCGTTTTAAGAAGCATTAGAACTCTATCCCTACGATACGTAGACATCTGCAAACGCTATTTCCTAGCAAGGAAGTGTCGCATTTACATTCATTTGAAGTGTAGACGAAGAATACATGACACTTCGCAAATCATATTATATCTTACCATGAAACATGGAAATGAGAAGCGATATCGCGTTTTAAGAAGCATTAGAACTCTATTGCTACGATAGGTAGACATCTGCAAACGCTATTTCCTTGCAAGGAAGTGTCGCATTTACATTTATTTGAAGTGTAGACGAGTAATACATAACACTTCCCCAATCATATTATATCTTACCATGAAACATAGAAATGAGATGCGATATCGCGTTTTAAGAAGCATTGGAAATCTATTGCTACGATACGGAGACATTTGCAAACGCTATATCCTAGCGAGGAAGTGTCGCATTTACATTCATTTGAAGTGTAGACGAGAAATACATAACACTTCGCAAATCATATTATATCTTACCATGAAACATAGAATTGAGATGCGATATCGCGTTTTAAGAATCATTAGAACACTATTGCTACGATAGGTAGACATTTGCAAACGCTATTTCCTTGCAAGGAAGTGTCGCATTTACATTCATTTGAGGTGTAGAAGAGGAATACATAACACTTCGCAAATCATATTGTATCTTACCATGAAACATGGAAATTAGATGCGATATCGCGTTTTAAGAAGCATTAGAACTCTATTGCTACGATACGTAGACATCTGCAAACGCTATTTCCTTGCAAGGAAGTGTCGCATTTACATTCATTTGAAGTGTAGACGAGGAATACATAACACTTCGCAAATCATATTATATCTTACCATGAAACACAGAAATGAGATTTGATATCGCGTTTTAAGAATCATAAGAACTCTATTGCTACGATATGTAGACATCTCCAAACGCTATTTCCTTGCAAGGAAGTGTCGCATTTACATTCACTTGAAGTGTAGACAAGGAATACATAACACTTCGCAAATCATATTATACCTTACCATGAAACATAGAAATGAGATGCGATATCGCGTTTTAAGAATCATAAGATCTCTATTGCTACGATACGTAGACATCTGCAAACGCTATTTCCTTGCAAGGAAGTGTCGCATTTACATTCATTTGAAGTGTAGAAGAGGAATACATAACACTTCGCAAATCATATTATACCTTACCATGAAACATAGAAATGAGATGCGATATCGCGTTTTAAGAATCACTAGAACACTATTGCTACGATAGGTAGACATTTGCAAACGCTATTTCCTTGCAAGGAAGTGTCGCATTTACATTCATTTGAAGTGTAGACGAGGAATACATAACACTTCGCAAATCATATTATATCTTACCATGAAACATGGGAATGAGATGCGATATCGCGTTTTAAGAAGCATTAGAACTCTATTGCTACGATAGGTAGACATCTGCAAACGCTATTTCCTTGCAAGGAAGTGTAGCATTTACATTCATTTGAAGTGTAGACGAGGAATACATAACACTTCGCAAATCATATTACATCTTACCATGAAACATAGAAATGAGATGCGATATCGCGTTTTAAGAAGCATTAGAACACTATTGCTACGATAGGTAGACACTTGCAAACGCTATTTCCTTGCAAGGAAGTGTCGCATTTACATTCATTTGAAGTGTAGAAGAGGAATACATAACACTTCGCAAATCATATTATATCTTACCATGAAACATAGAAATGAGATGCGATATCGCGTTTTAAGAATCATAAGAACTCTATTGCTACGATACGTAGACATCTGCAAACGCTATTTCCTTGCAAGGAAGTGTCGCATTTACATTCATTTGAAGTGTAGACGAGGAATACATAACACTTCGCAAATCATATTATATCTTACCATGAAACACAGAAATGAGATTTGATATCGCGTTTTAAGAATCATAACAACTCTATTGCTACGATACGTAGACATCTGCAAACGCTATTTCCTTGCAAGGAAGTGTCGCATTTACATTCATTTGAAGTGTAGACGAGGAATACATAACACTTCGCAAATCATATTATATCTTACCATGAAACACAGAAATGAGATTTGATATCGCGTTTTAAGAATCATAAGAACTCCATTGCTACGATACGTAGACATCTCCAAACGCTATTTCCTTGCAAGGAAGTGTCGCATTTACATTCACTTGAAGTGTAGACAAGGAATACGTAACACTTCGCAAATCATATTATACCTTACCATGAAACATAGAAATGAGATGCGATATCGCGTTTTATGAATCATAAGAACTCTATTGCTACGATACGTAGACATCTGCAAACGCTATTTCCTTGCAAGGAAGTGTCGCATTTACATTCATTTGAAGTGTAGAAGAGGAATACATAACACTTCGCAAATCATATTATACCTTACCATGAAACATAGAAATGAGATGCGATATCGCGTTTTAAGAATCACTAGAACACTATTGCTACGATAGGTAGACATTTGCAAACGCTATTTCCTTGCAAGGAAGTGTCGCATTTACATTCATTTGAAGTGTAGACGAGGAATACATAACACTTCCCCAATCATATTATATCTTACCATGAAACATAGAAATGAGATGCGATATCGCGTTTTAAGAAGCATTGGAAATCTATTGCTACGATACGTAGACATCCGCAAACGCTATATCCTAGCGAGGAAGTGTCGCATTCACATTCATTTGAAGTGTAGACGAGGAATACATAAAACTTCGCAAATCATATTATACCTTACCATGAAACATAGAAATGAGATGCGATTTCGCGTTTTAAGAAGCATTAGAACTCTATTGCTACGATACGTAGACATCTGCAAACGCTATTTCCTTGCAAGGAAGTGTCGCATTTACATTCATTTGAAGTGTAGACGAGGAATACATAACACTTCGCAAATCATATTATATCTTACCATGAAACACAGAAATGAGATTTGATATCGCGTTTTAAGAATCATAAGAACTCTATTGCTACGATATGTAGACATCTCCAAACGCTATTTCCTTGCAAGGAAGTGTCGCACTTACATTCACTTGAAGTGTAGACGAGGAATACATAACACTTATCCAATCATATTATATCTTACCATGAAACATAGAAATGAGATGCGATATCGCGTTTTAAGAAGCATTAGAACACTATTGCTACGATAGGTAGACATCTGCAAACGCTATTTCCTAGCAAGGAAGTGTCGCATTTACATTCATTTGAAGTGTAGACGAGGACTACATAACACTTCGCGAATCATATTATATCTTACCATGAAACACAGAAATGAGGTGCGATATCGCGTTTTAAGAAGCATTGGAACTCTATTGCTACGAGCCCTAGTCATCTGCAGACGCTATTTCCTAGCAGGGAAGTGTGGCATTTACATTCATTTGAAGTGTAGACGGGGAATACATGACACTTCGCAAATCATATTATATCTTACCATGAAACACAGAAATGAGATGCGATGTCGCGTTTTAAGAATCATAAGAACTCTATTGCTACGATACGTAGTCATCTCCAAACGCTATTTCCTTGGAAGGAAGTGTCGCATTTACATTCATTTGATGTGTAGAAGAGGAATACATAACACATCGCAAATCATATTATACCTTATCATGAAACATAGAAATGAGGAGCGATATGTCGTTTTAAGAAGCATTAGAACTCTATCCCTACGATACGTAGACATCTGCAAACGCTATTTCCTAGCAAGGAAGTGTCGCATTTACATTCATTTGAAGTGTAGACGAAGAATACATGACACTTCGCAAATCATATTATATCTTACCATGAAACATAGGAATGTGATGCGATATCGCGTTTTAAGAAGCATTAGAACTTTATTGCTACGATACCTAGTCATCTGCAGACGCTACTTCCTAGCAGGGAAGTGTGGCATTTACATTCATTTGAGGTGTTGAAGAGGAATACATAACACTTCGCAAATCATATTATATCTTACCATGAAACATGGAAATGAGAAGCGATATCGCGTTTTAAGAAGCATTAGAACTCTATTGCTACGTTAGGTAGACATCTGCAAACGCTATTTCCTTGCAAGGAAGTGTCGCATTTACATTTATTTGAAGTGTAGACGAGTAATACATAACACTTCCCCAATCATATTATATCTTACCATGAAACATAGAAATGAGATGCGATATCGCGTTTTAAGAAGCATTGGAAATCTATTGCTACGATACGGAGACATTTGCAAACGCTATATCCTAGCGAGGAAGTGTCGCATTTACATTCATTTGAAGTGTAGACGAGAAATACATAACACTTCGCAAATCATATTATATCTTACCATGAAACATAGAATTGAGATGCGATATCGCGTTTTAAGAATCATTAGAACACTATTGCTACGATAGGTAGACATTTGCAAACGCTATTTCCTTGCAAGGAAGTGTCGCATTTACATTCATTTGAGGTGTAGAAGAGGAATACATAACACTTCGCAAATCATATTGTATCTTACCATGAAACATGGAAATTAGATGCGATATCGCGTTTTAAGAAGCATTAGAACTCTATTGCTACGATACGTAGACATCTGCAAACGCTATTTCCTTGCAAGGAAGTGTCGCATTTACATTCATTTGAAGTGTAGACGAGGAATACATAACACTTCGCAAATCATATTATATCTTACCATGAAACACAGAAATGAGATTTGATATCGCGTTTTAAGAATCATAAGAACTCTATTGCTACGATATGTAGACATCTCCAAACGCTATTTCCTTGCAAGGAAGTGTCGCATTTACATTCACTTGAAGTGTAGACAAGGAATACATAACACTTCGCAAATCATATTATACCTTACCATGAAACATAGAAATGAGATGCGATATCGCGTTTTAAGAATCATAAGATCTCTATTGCTACGATACGTAGACATCTGCAAACGCTATTTCCTTGCAAGGAAGTGTCGCATTTACATTCATTTGAAGTGTAGAAGAGGAATACATAACACTTCGCAAATCATATTATACCTTACCATGAAACATAGAAATGAGATGCGATATCGCGTTTTAAGAATCACTAGAACACTATTGCTACGATAGGTAGACATTTGCAAACGCTATTTCCTTGCAAGGAAGTGTCGCATTTACATTCATTTGAAGTGTAGACGAGGAATACATAACACTTCGCAAATCATATTATATCTTACCATGAAACATGGGAATGAGATGCGATATCGCGTTTTAAGAAGCATTAGAACTCTATTGCTACGATAGGTAGACATCTGCAAACGCTATTTCCTTGCAAGGAAGTGTAGCATTTACATTCATTTGAAGTGTAGACGAGGAATACATAACACTTCGCAAATCATATTACATCTTACCATGAAACATAGAAATGAGATGCGATATCGCGTTTTAAGAAGCATTAGAACACTATTGCTACGATAGGTAGACACTTGCAAACGCTATTTCCTTGCAAGGAAGTGTCGCATTTACATTCATTTGAAGTGTAGAAGAGGAATACATAACACTTCGCAAATCATATTATATCTTACCATGAAACATAGAAATGAGATGCGATATCGCGTTTTAAGAATCATAAGAACTCTATTGCTACGATACGTAGACATCTGCAAACGCTATTTCCTTGCAAGGAAGTGTCGCATTTACATTCATTTGAAGTGTAGACGAGGAATACATGACACTTCGCAAATCATATTATATCTTACCATGAAACATAGGAATGTGATGCGATATCGCGTTTTAAGTAGCATTAGAACTTTATTGCTACGATACCTAGTCATCTGCAGACGCTACTTCCTAGCAGGGAAGTGTGGCATTTACATTCATTTGAAGTGTAGAAGAGGAATACATAACACTTCGCAAATCATATTATATCTTACCATGAAACATGGAAATGAGATGCGATATCGCGTTTTAAGAAGCATTAGAACTCTATTGCTACGATAGGTAGACATCTGCAAACGCTATTTCCTAGCAAGGAAGTGTCGCATTTACATTCATTTGAAGTGTAGACGAAGAATACATGACACTTCGCAAATCATATTATATCTTACCATGAAACATAGGAATGTGATGCGATATCGCGTTTTAAGAAGCATTAGAACTTTATTGCTACGATACCTAGTCATCTGCAGACGCTACTTCCTAGCAGGGAAGTGTGGCATTTACATTCATTTGAAGTGTAGAAGAGGAATACATAACACTTCGCAAATCATATTATATCTTACCATGAAACATGGAAATGAGATGCGATATCGCGTTTTAAGAAGCATTAGAACTCTATTGCTACGATAGGTAGACATCTGCAAACGCTATTTCCTAGCAAGGAAGTGTCGCATTTACATTCATTTGAAGTGTAGACGAGGACTACATAACACTTCGCAAATCATATTATATCTTACCATGAAACATAGAAATGAGATGCGATATCGCGTTTTAAGAAGCATTAGAACTCTATTGCTACGATACGTAGACATCTGCAAACGCTATTTCCTTGCAAGGAAGTGTCGCATTTACATTCATTTGAAGTGTAGACGAGGAATACATAACACTTCGCAAATCATATTATATCTTACCATGAAACACAGAAATGAGATTTGATATCGCGTTTTAAGAATCATAAGAACTCTATTGCTACGATATGTAGACATCTCCAAACGCTATTTCCTTGCAAGGAAGTGTCGCATTTACATTCACTTGAAGTGTAGACAAGGAATACATAACACTTCGCAAATCATATTATACCTTACCATGAAACATAGAAATGAGATGCGATATCGCGTTTTAAGAATCATAAGATCTCTATTGCTACGATACGTAGACATCTGCAAACGCTATTTCCTTGCAAGGAAGTGTCGCATTTACATTCATTTGAAGTGTAGAAGAGGAATACATAACACTTCGCAAATCATATTATACCTTACCATGAAACATAGAAATGAGATGCGATATCGCGTTTTAAGAATCACTAGAACACTATTGCTACGATAGGTAGACATTTGCAAACGCTATTTCCTTGCAAGGAAGTGTCGCATTTACATTCATTTGATGTGTAGACGAGGAATACATAACACTTCGCAAATCATATTATATCTTACCATGAAACATGGGAATGAGATGCGATATCGCGTTTTAAGAAGCATTAGAACTCTATTGCTACGATAGGTAGACATCTGCAAACGCTATTTCCTTGCAAGGAAGTGTAGCATTTACATTCATTTGAAGTGTAGACGAGGAATACATAACACTTCGCAAATCATATTACATCTTACCATGAAACATAGAAATGAGATGCGATATCGCGTTTTAAGAAGCATTAGAACACTATTGCTACGATAGGTAGACACTTGCAAACGCTATTTCCTTGCAAGGAAGTGTCGCATTTACATTCATTTGAAGTGTAGAAGAGGAATACATAACACTTCGCAAATCATATTATATCTTACCATGAAACATAGAAATGAGATGCGATATCGCGTTTTAAGAATCATAAGAACTCTATTGCTACGATACGTAGACATCTGCAAACGCTATTTCCTTGCAAGGAAGTGTCGCATTTACATTCATTTGAAGTGTAGACGAGGAATACATAACACTTCGCAAATCATATTATATCTTACCATGAAACACAGAAATGAGATTTGATATCGCGTTTTAAGAATCATAACAACTCTATTGCTACGATACGTAGACATCTGCAAACGCTATTTCCTTGCAAGGAAGTGTCGCATTTACATTCATTTGAAGTGTAGACGAGGAATACATAACACTTCGCAAATCATATTATATCTTACCATGAAACACAGAAATGAGATTTGATATCGCGTTTTAAGAATCATAAGAACTCCATTGCTACGATACGTAGACATCTCCAAACGCTATTTCCTTGCAAGGAAGTGTCGCATTTACATTCACTTGAAGTGTAGACAAGGAATACGTAACACTTCGCAAATCATATTATACCTTACCATGAAACATAGAAATGAGATGCGATATCGCGTTTTATGAATCATAAGAACTCTATTGCTACGACACGTAGACATCTGCAAACGCTATTTCCTTGCAAGGAAGTGTCGCATTTACATTCATTTGAAGTGTAGAAGAGGAATACATAACACTTCGCAAATCATATTATACCTTACCATGAAACATAGAAATGAGATGCGATATCGCGTTTTAAGAATCACTAGAACACTATTGCTACGATAGGTAGACATTTGCAAACGCTATTTCCTTGCAAGGAAGTGTCGCATTTACATTCATTTGAAGTGTAGACGAGGAATACATAACACTTCCCCCATCATATTATATCTTACCATGAAACATAGAAATGAGATGCGATATCGCGTTTTAAGAAGCATTGGAAATCTATTGCTACGATACGTAGACATCCGCAAACGCTATATCCTAGCGAGGAAGTGTCGCATTCACATTCATTTGAAGTGTAGACGAGGAATACATAAAACTTCGCAAATCATATTATACCTTACCATGAAACATAGAAATGAGATGCGATTTCGCGTTTTAAGAAGTATTAGAACACTATTGCTAAGATAGGTAGACATTTGCAAACGCTATTTCCTTGCAAGGAAGTGTCGCATTTACATTCATTTGAAGTGTAGACGAGGAATGCATAAAACTTCTCCAATCATATTATATCTTACCATGAAACATAGAAGTGAGATGCGATATCGCGTTTTAAGAAGCATTGGAAATCTATTGCTACGATACGTAGACATTTCCAAACGCTATATCCTAGCGAGGAAGTGTCGCATTTACATTCATTTGAGGTGTAGAAGAGGAATACATAACACTTCGCAAATCATATTATATCTTACCATGAAACATGGAAATTAGATGCGATATCGCGTTTTAAGAAGTATTAGAACACTATTGCTAAGATAGGTAGACATTTGCAAACGCTATTTCCATGCAAGGAAGTTTCGCATTTACATTCATTTGAAGTGTAGACGAGGAATACATAACACTTATCCAATCATATTATATCTTACCATGAAACATAGAAATGAGATGCGATATCGCGTTTTAAGAAGCATTAGAACACTATTGCTACGATAGGTAGACATCTGCAAACGCTATTTCCTTGCAAGGAAGAGTCGCATTTACATTCATTTGATGTGTAGACGAACAATACATGACACTTCGCAAATCATATTTTATCTTACCATGAAACATGGAAATGAGATGCGATATCGCGCTTTAAGAAGCATTAGAACTCTATTGCTACGATCCCTAGTCATCTGCAGACGCTATTTCCTAGCAGGGAAGTGTGGCATTTACATTCATTTGAAGTGTAGACGGGGAATACATGACACTTCGCAAATCTTATTATATCTTACCATGAAACATAAAAATGTGATGCGATTTCGCGTTTTAAGAAGCATTGGAAATCTATTGCTACGATGCCTAGACATCTGCAAACGCTATATCCTAGCGAGGAAGTGCCGCATTCACATTCATTTGAAGTGTGGACGAGGAATACATAACACTTCGCAAATCATATTATATCTTACCATGAAACACAGAAATGAGATGCGATGTCGCGTTTTAAGAATCATAAGATCTCTATTGCTACGATACGTAGTCATCTCCAAACGCTATTTCCTTGGAAGGAAGTGTCGCATTTACATTCATTTGATGTGTAGAAGAGGAATACATAACACATCGCAAATCATATTATACCTTATCATGAAACATAGAAATGAGGAGCGATATGTCGTTTTAAGAAGCATTAGAACTCTATCCCTACGATACGTAGACATCTGCAAACGCTATTTCCTAGCAAGGAAGTGTCGCATTTACATTCATTTGAAGTGTAGACGAAGAATACATGACACTTCGCAAATCATATTATATCTTACCATGAAACATAGGAATGTGATGCGATATCGCGTTTTAAGAAGCATTAGAACTTTATTGCTACGATACCTAGTCATCTGCAGACGCTACTTCCTAGCAGGGAAGTGTGGCATTTACATTCATTTGAAGTGTAGAAGAGGAATACATAACACTTCGCAAATCATATTATATCTTACCATGAAACATGGAAATGAGATGCGATATCGCGTTTTAAGAAGCATTAGAACTCTATTGCTACGATAGGTAGACATCTGCAAACGCTATTTCCTAGCAAGGAAGTGTCGCATTTACATTCATTTGAAGTGTAGACGAGGACTACATAACACTTCGCAAATCATATTATATCTTACCATGAAACATAGAAATGAGATGCGATATCGCTTTTTAAGAATCATAAGAACTCTTTTGCTACGATACGTAGACATCTGCAAACGCTATTTCCTTCCAAGGAAGTGTCGCATTTACATTTATTTGAAGTGTAGACGAGTAATACATAACACTTCCCCAATCATATTATATCTTACCATGAAACATAGAAATGAGATGCGATATCGCGTTTTAAGAAGCATTGGAAATCTATTGCTACGATACGGAGACATTTGCAAACGCTATATCCTAGCGAGGAAGTGTCGCATTTACATTCATTTGAAGTGTAGACGAGAAATACATAACACTTCGCAAATCATATTATATCTTACCATGAAACATAGAATTGAGATGCGATATCGCGTTTTAAGAATCATTAGAACACTATTGCTACGATAGGTAGACATTTGCAAACGCTATTTCCTTGCAAGGAAGTGTCGCATTTACATTCATTTGAAGTGTAGACGAGGAATACATAACACTTCGCAAATCATATTATATCTTACCATGAAACATAGAAATGAGATGCGATATCGCGTCTTAAGAAGCATTTGAACTCTATTGCTTCGATACGTAGACATCTGCAAACGCTATTTCCTTGCAAGGAAGTGTCGCATTTACATTCATTTGAAGTGTAGACGAGGAATACATAACACTTCGCAAATCATATTATATCTCACCATGAAACATAGAAATGAGATGCGATATCGCGTTTTAAGAAGTATTAGAACACTATTGCTAAGATAGGTAGACATTTGCAAACGCTATTTCCTTGCAAGGAAGTGTCGCATTTACATTCATTTGAAGTGTAGACGAGGAATGCATAAAACTTCTCCAATCATATTATATCTTACCATGAAACATAGAAATGAGATGCGATATCGCATTTTAAGAAGCATTGGAAATCTATTGCTACGATACGTAGACATTTCCAAACGCTATATCCTAGCGAGGAAGTGTCGCATTTACATTCATTTGAAGTGTAGACGAGGAATACATAACACTTCGCAAATCATATTATATCTTACCATGAAACATAGAAATGAGATGCGATATCGCGTTTTAAGAAGTATTAGAACACTATTGCTAAGATAGGTAGACATTTGCAAACGCTATTTCCTTGCAAGGAAGTGTCGCATTTACATTCATTTGAGGTGTAGAAGAGGAATACATAACACTTCGCAAATCATATTATATCTTACCATGAAACATGGAAATTAGATGCGATATCGCGTTTTAAGAAGCATTAGAACTCTATTGCTACGATACGTAGACATCCGCAAACGCTATTTCCTTGCAAGGAAGTGTCGCATTTACATTCATTTGAAGTGTAGACGAGGAATACATAACACTTCGCAAATCATATTATATCTTACCATGAAACACAGAAATGAGATTTGATATCGCGTTTTAAGAATCATAAGAACTCTATTGCTACGATATGTAGACATCTCCAAACGCTATTTCCTTGCAAGGAAGTGTCGCATTTACATTCACTTGAAGTGTAGACAAGGAATACATAACACTTCGCAAATCATATTATACCTTACCATGAAACATAGAAATGAGATGCGATATCGCGTTTTAGGAATCATAAGATCTCTGTTGCTACGATACGTAGACATCTGCAAACGCTATTTCCTTGCAAGGAAGTGTCGCATTTACATTCATTTGAAGTGTAGAAGAGGAATACATAACACTTCGCAAATCATATTATACCTTACCATGAAACATAGAAATGAGATGCGATATCGCGTTTTAAGAATCACTAGAACACTATTGCTACGATAGGTAGACATTTGCAAACGCTATTTCCTTGCAAGGAAGTGTCGCATTTACATTCATTTGAAGTGTAGACGAGGAATACATAACACTTCGCAAATCATATTATATCTTACCATGAAACATGGGAATGAGATGCGATATCGCGTTTTAAGAAGCATTAGAACTCTATTGCTACGATAGGTAGACATCTGCAAACGCTATTTCCTTGCAAGGAAGTGTAGCATTTACATTCATTTGAAGTGTAGACGAGCAATACATAACACTTCGCAAATCATATTACATCTTATCATGAAACATAGAAATGAGATGCGATATCGCGTTTTAAGAAGCATTAGAACACTATTGCTACGATAGGTAGACACTTGCAAACGCTATTTCCTTGCAAGGAAGTGTCGCATTTACATTCATTTGAAGTGTAGAAGAGGAATACATAACACTTCGCAAATCATATTATATCTTACCATGAAACATAGAAATGAGATGCGATATCGCGTTTTAAGAATCATAAGAACTCTATTGCTACGATACGTAGACATCTGCAAACGCTATTTCCTTGCAAGGAAGTGTCGCATTTACATTCATTTGAAGTGTAGACGAGGAATACATAACACTTCGCAAATCATATTATATCTTACCATGAAACACAGAAGTGAGATTTGATATCGCGTTTTAAGAATCATAAGAACTCCATTGCTACGATACGTAGACATCTCCAAACGCTATTTCCTTGCAAGGAAGTGTCGCATTTACATTCACTTGAAGTGTAGACAAGGAATACATAACACTTCGCAAATCATATTATACCTTTCCATGAAACATAGAAATGAGATGCGATATCGCGTTTTAAGAATCATAAGAACTCTATTGCTACGATACGTAGACATCTGCAAACGCTATTTCCTTGCAAGGAAGTGTCGCATTTACATTCATTTGAAGTGTAGAAGAGGAATACATAACACTTCGCAAATCATATTATACCTTACCATGAAACATAGAAATGAGATGCGATATCGCGTTTTAAGAATCACTAGAACACTATTGCTACGATAGGTAGACATTTGCAAACGCTATTTCCTTGCAAGGAAGTGTCGCATTCATTTGAAGTGTAGAACAGGAATACATAACACTTCGCAAATCATATTATACCTTACCATGAAACATGGAAATGAGATGCGATATCGCGTTTTAAGAAGCATTAGAACTCTATTTCTACGATACGTAGACATCTGCAAACGCTATTTCCTTGCAAGGAAGAGTCCCATTTACATTCATTTGAAGTGTAGAAGAGGAATACATAACACTTCGCAAATCATATTATATCTTACCATGAAACATAGGAATGAGATGCGATATCGCGTTTTAAGAAGCATTAGAACTCTATTGCTACGATACCTAGTCATCTGCAGACGCTATTTCCTAGCAGGGAAGTGTGGCATTTACATTCATTTGAAGTGTAGACGAGGAATGCATAACACATCGCAATAAATATTATATCTTATCATGAAACATAAAAATGAGATGCGATATCTCGTTTTAAGTAGCATTAGAACTCTATCCCTACGATACGTGGACATCTGCAAACGCTATTTCCTTGCAAGGAAGTGTAGCATCTACATTCATTTGAAGTGTAGAAGAGGAATACATAACACTTCGCAAATCATATTATATCTTACCATGAAACATGGAAATGAGATGCGATACCGCGTTTTAAGAAGCATCAGAACTCTATTGCTACGATAGGTAGACATCTGCAAACGCTATTTCCTAGCAAGGAAGTGTCGCATTTACATTCATTTGAAGTGTAGACGAGGACTACGTGACACTTCTCGAATCATATTCTATCTTACCATGAAACATAGAAATGAGATGCGATATCGCGTTCTAAGAAGCATTGGAACTCTATTGCTACGATACGTAGACATCTGCAAACGCTATTTCCTTGCAAGGAAGAGTCGCATTTACATTCATTTGATGTGTAGACGAAGAATACATGACACTTCGCAAATCATATTTTATCTTACCATGAAACATAGAAATGAGATGCGATATCGCGCTTTATGAAGCATTAGAACTCTATTGCTACGATCCCTAGTCATCTGCAGACGCTATTTCCTAGCAGGGAAGTGTGGCATTTACATTCATTTGAAGTGTAGACGGGGAATACATGACACTTCGCAAATCATATTATACCTTACCATGAAACATAGAAATGAGATGCGATATCGCGTTTTATGAATCATAAGAACTCTATTGCTACGATACGTAGACATATGCAAACGCTATTTCCTTGCAAGGAAGAGTCGCATTTACATTTATTTGAAGTGTAGACGAAGAATACATGACACGTCGCAAATCATATTATATCTTACCATGAAACATAGAAATGAGATGCGATATCGCGTTTTAAGAAGCATTAGAACACTATTGCTACGATAGGTAGACACTTGCAAACGCTACTTCCTTGTAAGGAAGTGTCGCATTTACATTCATTTGAAGTGTAGACGAGGAATACATAACACATCGCAAATCATATTATATCTTACCATGAAACATAGAAATGAGATGCGATATCGCGTCTTAATAAGCATTTGAACTCTATTGCTTCGATACGTAGACATCTGCAATCCCTATTTCCTTGCAAGGAAGTGTCGCATTTACATTCATTTGAAGTGTAGAAGAGGAATACATAACACTTCGCAAATCATATTATATCTTACCATGAAACATAGAAATGAGATGCGATATCGCGATTAAGAAGCATTAGAACTCTATTGCTACGATAGGTAGACATCTGCAAACGCTATTTCCTAGCAAGGAAGTGTCGCATTTACATTCATTTGAAGTGTAGACGGGGACTACATAACACTTCGCAAATCATATTATATCTTACCGTGAAACATAGAAATGTGATGCGATATCGCGTTTTAAGAAGTATTAGAACACTATTGCTAAGATAGGTAGACATTTGCAAACTCTATTTCCTTGCAAGGAAGTGTCGCATTTACATTCATTTGAAGTGTAGACGAGGAATACATAGCACTTCCCCAATCATATTATATCTTACCATGAAACATAGAAATGAGATGCGATATCGCGTTTTAAGAAGCATTGGAACTCTATTGCTACGATACGTAGACATCTGTAAACGCTATTTCCTTGCAAGGAAGTGTCGCATTTACATTCATTTGAAGAGTAGACGAGTAATACATAACACTTCCCCAATCATATTATATCTTACCATGAAACATAGAAATGAGATGCGATATCGCGTTTTAAGAAGCATTGGAACTCTATTGCTACGATAGGTAGACATCTGCAAACGCTATTTCCTTGCAAGGAAGAGTCGCATTTACATTCATTTGATGTGTAGACGAAGAATACATGACACTTCGCAAATCATATTTTATCTTACCATGAAACATAGAAATGAGATTTGATATCGCGTTTTAAGAATCATAAGAACTCTATTGCTACGATACGTAGACATCTCCAAACGCTATTTCCTTGCAAGGAAGTGTCGCATTTACATTCATTTGAAGTGCAGACGAGTAATACATAACACTTCGCAAATCATATTATACCTTACCATGAAACATAGAAATGAGATGCGATATCGCGTATTAAGAATCATAAGAACTCTATTGCTACGATACTTAGACATCTGCAAACGCCATTTCCTTGCAAGGAAGTGTCGCATTTACATTCATTTGATGTGTAGACGAGGAATACATAACACATCGCAAATCATATTATATCTTACCATGAAACATAGAAATGAGGTGCGATATGTCGTTTTAAGAAGCATTAGAACTCTATCCCTACGATACGTAGACATCTGCAAACGCTATTTCCTTGCAAGGAAGTGTCGCATTTACATTCATTTGAAGTGTAGAACAGGAATACATAACACTTCGCAAATCATATTATACCTTACCATGAAACATGGAAATGAGATGTGATATCGCGTTTTAAGAAGCATTAGAACTCTATTGCTACGATAGGTAGACATCTGCAAACGCTATTTCCTAGCAAGGAAGTGTCGCATTTACATTCATTTGAAGTGTAGAAGAGGAATACATAACACTTCGCAAATCATATTATACCTTACCATGAAACATAGAAATGAGATGCGATATCGCGTTTTAAGAATCATTAGAACACTATTGCTACGATAGGTAGACATTTGCAAACGCTATTTCCTTGCAAGGAAGTGTCGCATTTACATTCATTTGAAGTGTAGACGAGGAATACATAACACTTCGCAAATCATATTATACCTTACCATGAAACATAGAAATGAGATGCGATATCGCGTTTTAAGAATCAAAAGAACTCTATTGCTACGATACGTAGACATCTGCAAACGCTATTTCCTTGCAAGGAAGTGTCGCATTTACATTCATTTGAAGTGTAGAAGAGGAATACATAACACTTCGCAAATCATATTATACCTTACCATGAAACATAGAAATGAGATGCGATATCGCGTTTTAAGAAGCATTAGAACTCTATTGCTACGATAGGTAGACATCTGCAAACGCTATTTCCTAGCAAGGAAGTGTCGCATTTACATTCATTTGAAGTGAAGACGGGGACTACATAACACTTCGCAAATCATATTATATCTTACCGTGAAACATAGAAATGAGATGCGATATCGCGTTTTAAGAAGTATTAGAACACTATTGCTAAGATAGGTAGACATTTGCAAACTCTATTTCCTTGCAAGGAAGTGTCGCATTTACATTCATTTGAAGTGTAGACGAGGAATACATAACACTTCCCCAATCATATTATATCTTACCATGAAACATAGAAATGAGATGCGATATCGCGTTTTAAGAATCATAAGAACTCTATTGCTACGATACGTAGACATCTGCAAACGCTATTTCCTTGCAAGGAAGAGTCGCATTTACATTCATTTGAAGTGTAGAAGAGGAATACATAACACTTCGCAAATCATATTATATCTTAACATGAAACACAGGAATGAGATGCGATATCGCGTTTTAAGAAGCATTAGAACTCTATTGCTACGATACCTAGTCATCTGCAGACGCTATTTCCTAGCAGAGAAGTGTGGCATTTACATTCATTTGAATTGTAGACGAGGAATGCATAACACTTCGCAATGAATATTATATCTTATCATGAAACATAAAAATGAAATGCGATATCTCGTTTTAAGAAGCATTAGAACTCTATCCCTACGATACGTGGACATCTGCAAACGCTATTTCCTTGCAAGGAAGTGTCGCATTTACATTCATTTGAGGTGTAGAAGAGGAATACATAACACTTCGCAAATCATATTATATCTTACCATGAAACATGGAAATGAGATGCGATATCGCGTTTTAAGAATCATAAGAACTCTATTGCTACGATACGTAGACATCTGCAAACGCTATTTCCTTGCAGGGAAGTGTCGCATTTACATTCATTTGAAGTGTAGACGAGGAATACATAACACTTCGCAAATCATATTATATCTTACCATGAAACGTAGAAATGAGATGGGATATCGCGTCTTAAGAAGCATTTGAACTCTATTGCTTCGATACGTAGACATCTGCAAACGCTATTTCCTTGCAAGGAAGTGTCGCATTTACATTCATTTGAAGTGTAGACGAGGAATACATAACACTTCGCAATTCATATTATATCTTACCATGAAACATAGAAATGAGATGCGATATCGCGTTTAAAGAAGTATCAGAGCACTATTGCTAAGATAGGTAGACATTTGCAAACTCTATTTCCTTGCCAGGAAGTGTCGCATTTACATTCATTTGAAGTGTAGAACAGGAATACATAACACTTCGCAAATCATATTATACCTTACCATGAAACATGGAAATGAGATGCGATATCGCGTTTTAAGAAGCATTAGAACTCTATTGCTACGATACGTAGACATCTGCATACGCTATTTCCTTGCAAGGAAGTGTCGCATTTACATTCATTTGAAGTGTAGACGAGTAATACATAACACTTCCCCAATCATATTATATGTTACCATGAAACATAGAAATGAGATGCGATATCGCGTTTTAAGAAGCATTGGAACTCTATTGCTACGATACGTAGACATCTGCAAACGCTATTTCCTTGCAAGGAAGAGTCGCATTTACATTCATTTGATGTGTAGACGAAGAATACATGACACTTCGCAAATCATATTTTATCTTACCATGAAACATAGAAATGAGATGCGATATCGCGCTTTGTGAAGCATTAGAACTCTATTGCTACGATCCCTAGTCATCTGCAGACGCTATTTCCTAGCAGGGAAGTGTGGCATTTACATTCATTTGAAGTGTAGACTGGGAATACATGACACTTCGCAAATCATATTATACCTTACCATGAAACATAGAAATGAGATGCGATATCGCGTTTTATGAATCATAAGAACTCTATTGCTACGATACGTAGACATATGCAAACGCTATTTCCTTGCAAGGAAGAGTCGCATTTACATTCATTTGAAGTGTAGACGAAGAATACATGACACGTCGCAAATCATATTATATCTTACCATGAAACATAGAAATGAGATGCGATATCGCGTTTTAAGAAGCATTAGAACACTATTGCTACGATAGGTAGACACTTGCAAACTCTATTTCCTTGCAAGGAAGTGTCGCATTTACATTCATTTGAAGTGTAGACGAGGAATACATAACACTTCCCCAATCATATTATATCTTACCATGAAACATGGAAATGAGATGCGATATCGCGTTTTAAGAAGCATTAGAACTCTATTGCTACGATACGTAGACATCTGCAAACGCTATTTCCTTGCAAGGAAGAGTCGCATTTACATTCATTTGAAGTGTAGAAGAGGAATACATAACACTTCGCAAATCATATTATATTTTACCATGAAACATAGAAATGAGATGCGATATCGCGTTTTAAGAAGCATTAGAACTCTGTTGCTACGATACCTAGTCATCTGCAGACGCTATTTCCTAGCAGGGAAGTGTGGCATTTACATTCATTTGAAGTGTAGACGAGGAATGCATAACACTTCGCAATGAATATTATATCTTATCATGAAACATAAAAATGAGATGCGATATCTCGTTTTAAGAAGCATTAGAACTCTATCCCTACGATACGTGGACATCTGCAAACGCTATTTCCTTGCAAGGAAGTGTCGCATTTACATTCATTTGAGGTGTAGAAGAGGAATACATAACACTTCGCAAATCATATTATATCTTACCATGAAACATGGAAATGAGATGCGATATCGCGTTTCAAGAATCATAAGAACTCTATTGCTACGATACGTAGACATCTGCAAACGCTATTTCCTTGCAAGGAAGTGTCGCATTTACATTCATTTGAAGTGTAGGCGAGGAATACATAACACTTCGCAAATCATATTATACCTTACCATGAAACATAGAAATGAGATGCGATATCGCGTTTTAAGAATCATTAGAACACTATTGCTACGATAGGTAGACATCTGCAAACGCTATTTCCTTGCAAGGAAGAGTCGCATTTACATTCATTTGAAGTGTAGAAGAGGAATACATAACACTTCGCAAATCATATTATACCTTACCATGAAACATAGAAATGAGATGCGATATCGCGTTTTAAGAAGCATTAGAACTCTATTGCTACGATAGGTAGACATCTGCAAACGCTATTTCCTAGCAAGGAAGTGTCGCATTTACATTCATTTGAAGTGAAGACGGGGACTACATAACACTTCGCAAATCATATTATATCTTACCGTGAAACATAGAAATGAGATGCGATATCGCGTTTTAAGAAGTATTAGAACACTATTGCTAAGATAGGTAGACATTTGCAAACTCTATTTCCTTGCAAGGAAGTGTCGCATTTACATTCATTTGAAGTGTAGACGAGGAATACATAACACTTCCCCAATCATATTATATCTTACCATGAAACATAGAAATGAGATGCGATATCGCGTTTTAAGAATCATAAGAACTCTATTGCTACGATACGTAGACATCTGCAAACGCTATTTCCTTGCAGAGAAGTGTGGCATTTACATTCATTTGAAGTGTAGACGAGGAATGCATAACACTTCGCAATGAATATTATATCTTATCATGAAACATAAAAATGAAATGCGATATCTCGTTTTAAGAAGCATTAGAACTCTATCCCTACGATACGTGGACATCTGCAAACGCTATTTCCTTGCAAGGAAGTGTCGCATTTACATTCATTTGAGGTGTAGAAGAGGAATACATAACACTTCGCAAATCATATTATATCTTACCATGAAACATGGAAATGAGATGCGATATCGCGTTTTAAGAATCATAAGAACTCTATTGCTACGATACGTAGACATCTGCAAACGCTATTTCCTTGCAGGGAAGTGTCGCATTTACATTCATTTGAAGTGTAGACGAGGAATACATAACACTTCGCAAATCATATTATATCTTACCATGAAACACAGAAATGAGATTTGATATCGCGTTTTAAGAATCATAAGAACTCTATTGCTACGATACGTAGACATCTCCAATCGCTATTTCCTTGCAAGGAAGTGTCGCATTTACATTCATTTGAAGTGTAGACAAGGAATACATAACACTTCGCAAATCATATTATACCTTACCATGAAACATAGAAATGAGATGCGATATCGCGTTTTAAGAATCATAAGAACTCTATTGCTACGATACGTAGACATCTGCAAACGCTATTTCCTTGCAAAGAAGTGTCGCATTTACATTCATTTGAAGTGTAGACAAGGAATACATAACACTTCGCAAATCATATTATACCTTACCATGAAACATAGAAATGAGATGCGATATCGCGTTTTAAGAATCACTAGAACAATATTGCTACGATAGGTAGACATTTGCAAACGCTATTTCCTTGCAAGGAAGTGTCGCATTTACATTCATTTGAAGTGTAGACGAGGAATACATAACACTTCGCAAATCATATTATATCTTACCATGAAAGATAGAAATGAGATGCGATATCACGTCTTAAGAAGCATTTGAACTCTATTGCTTCGATACGTAGACATCTGCAAACGCTATTTCCTTGCAAGGAAGTGTAGCATTTACATTCATTTGAAGTGTAGACGAGGAATACATAACACTTCCCAAATCATATTATATCTTACCATGAAACATAGGAATGAGATGCGATATCGCGTTTTAAGAAGCATTAGAACACTATTGCTACGATAGGTGGACACTTGCAAACGCTATTTCCTTGCAAGGAAGTGTCGCATTTACATTCATTTGAAGTGTAGACGAGGAATACATAACACATCGCAAACCATATTATATCTTACCATGAAACACAGAAATGAGATGCGATATCGCGTTTTAAGAATCATAAGAACTCTATTGCTACGATACGTAGACATCTCCAAACGCTATTTTCATGCAAGGAAGTGTCGCATTTACATTCATTTCAAGTGTAGACGAGGAATACATAACACTTCGCAAATCATATTATACCTTACCATGAAACATAGAAATGAGATGCGATATCGCGTTTTATGAATTATAAGAACTCCATTGCTACGATACGTAGACATATGCAAACGCTATTTCCTTGCAAGGAAGAGTCGCATTTACATTCATTTGAAGTGTAGACAAAGAATACATGACACGTACAAATCATATTATATCTTACCATGAAACATAGAAATGAGATGCGATATCGCGTTTTAAGAAGCATTAGAACACTATTGCTACGATAGGTAGACACTTGCAAACGCTATTTCCTTGCAAGGAAGTGTCGCATTCATTTGAAGTGTAGAACAGGAATACATAACACTTCGCAAATCATATTATACCTTACCATGAAACATGGAAATGAGATGCGATATCGCGTTTTAAGAAGCATTAGAACTCTATTTCTACGATACGTAGACATCTGCAAACGCTATTTCCTTGCAAGGAAGAGTCCCATTTACATTCATTTGAAGTGTAGAAGAGGAATACATAACACTTCGCAAATCATATTATATCTTACCATGAAACATAGGAATGAGATGCGATATCGCGTTTTAAGAAGCATTAGAACTCTATTGCTACGATACCTAGTCATCTGCAGACGCTATTTCCTAGCAGGGAAGTGTGGCATTTACATTCATTTGAAGTGTAGACGAGGAATGCATAACACATCGCAATAAATATTATATCTTATCATGAAACATAAAAATGAGATGCGATATCTCGTTTTAAGTAGCATTAGAACTCTATCCCTACGATACGTGGACATCTGCAAACGCTATTTCCTTGCAAGGAAGTGTAGCATCTACATTCATTTGAAGTGTAGAAGAGGAATACATAACACTTCGCAAATCATATTATATCTTACCATGAAACATGGAAATGAGATGCGATACCGCGTTTTAAGAAGCATCAGAACTCTATTGCTACGATAGGTAGACATCTGCAAACGCTATTTCCTAGCAAGGAAGTGTCGCATTTACATTCATTTGAAGTGTAGACGAGGACTACGTGACACTTCTCGAATCATATTCTATCTTACCATGAAACATAGAAATGAGATGCGATATCGCGTTCTAAGAAGCATTGGAACTCTATTGCTACGATACGTAGACATCTGCAAACGCTATTTCCTTGCAAGGAAGAGTCGCATTTACATTCATTTGATGTGTAGACGAAGAATACATGACACTTCGCAAATCATATTTTATCTTACCATGAAACATAGAAATGAGATGCGATATCGCGCTTTATGAAGCATTAGAACTCTATTGCTACGATCCCTAGTCATCTGCAGACGCTATTTCCTAGCAGGGAAGTGTGGCATTTACATTCATTTGAAGGGTAGACGGGGAATACATGACACTTCGCAAATCATATTATACCTTACCATGAAACATAGAAATGAGATGCGATATCGCGTTTTATGAATCATAAGAACTCTATTGCTACGATACGTAGACATATGCAAACGCTATTTCCTTGCAAGGAAGAGTCGCATTTACATTCATTTGAAGTGTAGACGAAGAATACATGACACGTCGCAAATCATATTATATCTTACCATGAAACATAGAAATGAGATGCGATATCGCGTTTTAAGAAGCATTAGAACACTATTGCTACGATAGGTAGACACTTGCAAACGCTACTTCCTTGTAAGGAAGTGTCGCATTTACATTCATTTGAAGTGTAGACGAGGAATACATAACACATCGCAAATCATATTATATCTTACCATGAAACATAGAAATGAGATGCGATATCGCGTCTTAATAAGCATTTGAACTCTATTGCTTCGATACGTAGACATCTGCAATCCCTATTTCCTTGCAAGGAAGTGTCGCATTTACATTCATTTGAAGTGTAGAAGAGGAATACATAACACTTCGCAAATCATATTATATCTTACCATGAAACATAGAAATGAGATGCGATATCGCGATTAAGAAGCATTAGAACTCTATTGCTACGATAGGTAGACATCTGCAAACGCTATTTCCTAGCAAGGAAGTGTCGCATTTACATTCATTTGAAGTGTAGACGGGGACTACATAACACTTCGCAAATCATATTATATCTTACCGTGAAACATAGAAATGTGATGCGATATCGCGTTTTAAGAAGTATTAGAACACTATTGCTAAGATAGGTAGACATTTGCAAACTCTATTTCCTTGCAAGGAAGTGTCGCATTTACATTCATTTGAAGTGTAGACGAGGAATACATAGCACTTCCCCAATCATATTATATCTTACCATGAAACATAGAAATGAGATGCGATATCGCGTTTTAAGAAGCATTGGAACTCTATTGCTACGATACGTAGACATCTGTAAACGCTATTTCCTTGCAAGGAAGTGTCGCATTTACATTCATTTGAAGAGTAGACGAGTAATACATAACACTTCCCCAATCATATTATATCTTACCATGAAACATAGAAATGAGATGCGATATCGCGTTTTAAGAAGCATTGGAACTCTATTGCTACGATAGGTAGACATCTGCAAACGCTATTTCCTTGCAAGGAAGAGTCGCATTTACATTCATTTGATGTGTAGACGAAGAATACATGACACTTCGCAAATCATATTTTATCTTACCATGAAACATAGAAATGAGATTTGATATCGCGTTTTAAGAATCATAAGAACTCTATTGCTACGATACGTAGACATCTCCAAACGCTATTTCCTTGCAAGGAAGTGTCGCATTTACATTCATTTGAAGTGCAGACGAGTAATACATAACACTTCGCAAATCATATTATACCTTACCATGAAACATAGAAATGAGATGCGATATCGCGTATTAAGAATCATAAGAACTCTATTGCTACGATACTTAGACATCTGCAAACGCCATTTCCTTGCAAGGAAGTGTCGCATTTACATTCATTTGATGTGTAGACGAGGAATACATAACACATCGCAAATCATATTATATCTTACCATGAAACATAGAAATGAGGTGCGATATGTCGTTTTAAGAAGCATTAGAACTCTATCCCTACGATACGTAGACATCTGCAAACGCTATTTCCTTGCAAGGAAGTGTCGCATTTACATTCATTTGAAGTGTAGAACAGGAATACATAACACTTCGCAAATCATATTATACCTTACCATGAAACATGGAAATGAGATGTGATATCGCGTTTTAAGAAGCATTAGAACTCTATTGCTACGATAGGTAGACATCTGCAAACGCTATTTCCTAGCAAGGAAGTGTCGCATTTACATTCATTTGAAGTGTAGAAGAGGAATACATAACACTTCGCAAATCATATTATACCTTACCATGAAACATAGAAATGAGATGCGATATCGCGTTTTAAGAATCATTAGAACACTATTGCTACGATAGGTAGACATTTGCAAACGCTATTTCCTTGCAAGGAAGTGTCGCATTTACATTCATTTGAAGTGTAGACGAGGAATACATAACACTTCGCAAATCATATTATACCTTACCATGAAACATAGAAATGAGATGCGATATCGCGTTTTAAGAATCAAAAGAACTCTATTGCTACGATACGTAGACATCTGCAAACGCTATTTCCTTGCAAGGAAGTGTCGCATTTACATTCATTTGAAGTGTAGAAGAGGAATACATAACACTTCGCAAATCATATTATACCTTACCATGAAACATAGAAATGAGATGCGATATCGCGTTTTAAGAAGCATTAGAACTCTATTGCTACGATAGGTAGACATCTGCAAACGCTATTTCCTAGCAAGGAAGTGTCGCATTTACATTCATTTGAAGTGAAGACGGGGACTACATAACACTTCGCAAATCATATTATATCTTACCGTGAAACATAGAAATGAGATGCGATATCGCGTTTTAAGAAGTATTAGAACACTATTGCTAAGATAGGTAGACATTTGCAAACTCTATTTCCTTGCAAGGAAGTGTCGCATTTACATTCATTTGAAGTGTAGACGAGGAATACATAACACTTCCCCAATCATATTATATCTTACCATGAAACATAGAAATGAGATGCGATATCGCGTTTTAAGAATCATAAGAACTCTATTGCTACGATACGTAGACATCTGCAAACGCTATTTCCTTGCAAGGAAGAGTCGCATTTACATTCATTTGAAGTGTAGAAGAGGAATACATAACACTTCGCAAATCATATTATATCTTAACATGAAACACAGGAATGAGATGCGATATCGCGTTTTAAGAAGCATTAGAACTCTATTGCTACGATACCTAGTCATCTGCAGACGCTATTTCCTAGCAGAGAAGTGTGGCATTTACATTCATTTGAAGTGTAGACGAGGAATGCATAACACTTCGCAATGAATATTATATCTTATCATGAAACATAAAAATGAAATGCGATATCTCGTTTTAAGAAGCATTAGAACTCTATCCCTACGATACGTGGACATCTGCAAACGCTATTTCCTTGCAAGGAAGTGTCGCATTTACATTCATTTGAGGTGTAGAAGAGGAATACATAACACTTCGCAAATCATATTATATCTTACCATGAAACATGGAAATGAGATGCGATATCGCGTTTTAAGAATCATAAGAACTCTATTGCTACGATACGTAGACATCTGCAAACGCTATTTCCTTGCAGGGAAGTGTCGCATTTACATTCATTTGAAGTGTAGACGAGGAATACATAACACTTCGCAAATCATATTATATCTTACCATGAAACATAGAAATGAGATGGGATATCGCGTCTTAAGAAGCATTTGAACTCTATTGCTTCGATACGTAGACATCTGCAAACGCTATTTCCTTGCAAGGAAGTGTCGCATTTACATTCATTTGAAGTGTAGACGAGGAATACATAACACTTCGCAATTCATATTATATCTTACCATGAAACATAGAAATGAGATGCGATATCGCGTTTAAAGAAGTATCAGAGCACTATTGCTAAGATAGGTAGACATTTGCAAACTCTATTTCCTTGCCAGGAAGTGTCGCATTTACATTCATTTGAAGTGTAGAACAGGAATACATAACACTTCGCAAATCATATTATACCTTACCATGAAACATGGAAATGAGATGCGATATCGCGTTTTAAGAAGCATTAGAACTCTATTGCTACGATACGTAGACATCTGCATACGCTATTTCCTTGCAAGGAAGTGTCGCATTTACATTCATTTGAAGTGTAGACGAGTAATACATAACACTTCCCCAATCATATTATATGTTACCATGAAACATAGAAATGAGATGCGATATCGCGTTTTAAGAAGCATTGGAACTCTATTGCTACGATACGTAGACATCTGCAAACGCTATTTCCTTGCAAGTGTCACGTCCCGAGGTGCGGTTGCGCTCGCAACGGTGGCACAAAGTCGTAACCGTTCCCGAAAATAACGCGAATTGCGTCCGGACCGGGTTCGTTGGCGTTTCGGACTCGATAAAACGGTAATTAACACTAAACTTACCTTGCGAAGGCTTGATTCCGCTGTCTGATTTCTCTTTCTAGGTACCTGGAGCGCCTTGGATCCGCAACCGGGATGGCGGCGGCGTACGGCTGGAACGGAGGTACGGGTCGTGCGGCGAAGGAAACCTCCTTCACAGGTACCAGGACTCGAACGCAGGAAATTGAATATTCTGGTGCATCACCCACGTATTCCCGAGCGAGACGACGAATGAACTCTCTCCTCCCCGCGCGTCGTGTACGCTTTGTCGGAGGTGCAAGGCTCATCGAGAATACTTGAACTTCGGTTGAATACGGCACGGCTAAGCGTTGGTTCGCTCTAGCTTACCGGGATCGACCTGGGCGCAAGATATTCTGTACACGGTAGAAGTGAGGATGGAGCAACTAAGCGCTGGTTCGCTCTAGTCGTCGAGCCTCAAGACTATCGTAGATGAGATATAGAATTAGAATAATCGCGAGCGTACCCGTGGATTAGAATTAAGGAATTGTATTTGAACTCGAATAAAGATACTTTGAATCTGGTAAAAATAAACTATATTCTATGATTTCACTATACTAGATACACTTGACTAAATTCTAAGTTACTGACTAGCGATTACAATGAGAATTAGAAATAGTATAAAGTATCGAATGGACTCCGCTATGGGAGTATGGATAGAGACGAATGCATTAGAGCTAATTGCTCGTTGCGAATGAGCCTATTGCTCGGATCGGAGGTGCATCGTTCGGATGCTGGATTAGAACTCCTCGGTTCGGAGATGAGATACGAACTCTCCAGTTCGGAGATGAGATACCAACTCTCCCGTTCGGAGGTGAGATTGGAACTCTCTCGGATCTCGCGTCCGCGACCTCCTCGGGTCGCGCGGCGCGCGAGTCGCTGGGCCCTCGCGGTGGGGCGGACGGTCGGAGTAGGGCGGCCGCTCGGCCCTCGTGGTGGGGCGGCCGTTCGGAGTGGGGCGCGGCCCGCGTTAAGCGTGAGCCGCGAGCGTCGAGTGTGCGCGCGAGTGCACGGAACATAACCGTGCATGAATAAAATATATACATATATTCACTTAAATCTAGGTGTGTGTTGGTGTGTATGTACATAGGTGAGTAGTGTGCTTATTCTAATCCCACATGTACGAGAAGTACGTATAGGGCTTCGTGATTGCTGGGGATTCGACCCAGTACGTGTCGGAGAGCTCCTCGCCCTCGTAATACGGGGTGAAGTCCTCCCCCTCGTGTGTGGAGATCGCGCGTGGGCGCGGCATGCTGCATCCCTCTTCCCTCTCGTACCTTTGTCTCCTTCTGTAGGGACGGCGAGTCGGCGGGTGGCCCGTGTGCAGGGGCTCCGGATACGGATGCTGGGGATGATGAGGTGGACGCCGGAGGGTGGCAGGCGGTACGCCTGACGTTACACCACCCCCCTTGGAAAAAGAATCTCGGCCATGCCGAGATCTCTTGTCTGTTGGGTAGATTTCGGGATGCTGGATCCTTCTCTTGGTCCTGTCGGCTGGATGCTGCGGAATCTGAGGTTTTTCGCCTGGTTGATCCTGGCGATAACGTTTGGAGTTTGGACCGTGGCTGCGGGCTTCCTTCGGATTGCAGGCACTTTCGTCGCTTTCACTTTCAGCGTTCGTTTGAATGTCACTGCTCTCACTGACTTCATTTTCAGTTTTTCGCACTTTTCTTTCACTAGCATCCACACTCTGCATACTATGCATTCGTTTACAAATTTTGATTTTGTTCGTATGAACAATTTTATGGCGCCCTTTTACATTCAGCTTAACATTACAATTGCCCAAAATTTCGAGGATACGGTACGGTCCAGAATACTGTGCCTGGAACTTATGTTTGTTCGGCTCTTTTAAAAGATAGACCCATTGGCCTACCTCGAAGTTTTGGACATTGAGATTTCGGTCATAATAATATTTAGAACGGCGTTTCGCATTGTCTAGATTGGCTTTAGCCAAATCCTGAGATTTCGAGATTTTCTCCTGAAGTTGTATAAGATAGTCGCTATAGGTTTCGTTATCAGAGCTGTCCTGAAAAGGAGTGGCTGACGGCGTCCTAGCTATCCTGCCGAACACTAGTTCGTGTGGGGTGTATAATGTACCCTCGTGCACACTGGTGTTGTATGAAAACATTGCATACGGTAACCAATTCACCCAATCGTTACTCGACTCTATGTAATGCTTCAGATATTCGGCCAGGACGTGGTGAGATCGTTCAACGGACCCGTTTGTCTGTGGATGGAACGCAGTGGACTTGTATTGCTTAATACGGAATTTGATTGCTATGGCTTTAATCAAGCTATTTATAAAGTTCGAACCTTGGTCCGTGAGTATGCCTTTCGGGCATCCGAATTTACAAATGAATTCTTTTATTAAAGCTTCGGCAATGTCTACTGCGGTGGTGGTTTTGAGAGGAACTGCGACTGAGTATTTAGTGAGGAGATCTTGGATCGTGAGGATACTTGTATAACCGTCGGAAGTTTCGGGAAGAGGACCCATTACGTCCATTGAAATCTTATCGAATGCCCTGCCAGGGGTGTCGGTTAAAGTGAGAGGCTGTCTGGTCTTCACCCGGACCAGTTTCTCTGTCTGACAACTTTTACATTTGCCAATATATTCTTGTATTTGTGTTTTCATGTTTGGCCAAAAGTATTGTTGTCTGATGCGAGAATAAGTTTTATTAACCCCTTTGTGACCTCCCACAGGGGAGTCGTGGTTTTCTCTTATTATTTTCAGTCGCTCTTCGACCGAAGGGGTTTTAATGAGGCCCTGGCAGACCGTAATCTGGACAGTTGTTTCGTAAAACAGGTCTTGAAGGATTTTCTGGATTCGGGACCAGGATACGGAGTCTAGATAGGTTTGTGCGATACTAAATGTTTGTAATTGTAATTCGTTTACAACGTCGCACAAGGATCTGAATGTTTCTATTACGGTCTGGAAATTGATTGATCTGGTGGAATGTTCGATGATTGGAAGCTGGATTTGGAATTCGTTTCCGATTTGTATGACTTTGGCTTTGGTAAGAACGTGATTTTTGTTTGGAAGGAATTTTTCAGCGTTCGCTAGATCTTTGGCGCCCGTGTCATAGGGGTGCCCAGATTGCGTGACGAAGACAACTACATTGTCTCGTCGCGTTGATAATGCGTCACGGCTGAAATTAAATAGAGGTTCGCGTCGGAAAAATTCATTTGGAGCAGGAGTATAGAAGTCGGTGCTGTCGCTGGCGACTTGCGGAGGTGATGCTGTGTTGGTACGGGAGGACGTGCCTGGAGTCGGTAATTCAGGTTCTGATGTTACCGGAGTAGGAGGAGGCGCTAGTGTGGTATACTTTTTACGGGTTTCCGGAGGCACATCGAAGATGTCGTCCTCCGAGTTTTCTGAATACGAGAGCGGAAAAATTTGAGCGGGATTCCGCGACAATGCGTCCGCATTAAGGTTCGTTTTTCCACTTTTATAGACCATCTCGTAGTCAAATTCCGCTAACTTAAGCCTCCACCGTACGAGTCTACTTGACGGGTCCTTGACCGAATTCATCCACACTAACGGTCGATGGTCGGTAACGAGTTTGAATTGATTACCGTATATGTATGGACGAAAGTAATGGACGGCGTAGACAATCGCCAGACACTCCTTCTCGATCGTGGAGTAGTTTTTCTCCGCAGCGTTTAACAGTCGCGACGTGTACGCGATTGGCAAGTCGCGGCCTATTGGTCCTTGACTCAAGATAGCACCAATAGCTTCGGCGGACGCGTCGGTCGTTATCACGAATGGTTGTTTAAAGTTGGGGTACTGCAAGATAGGCGCTTCGCATAGGCAATCTCGGAGTTTGACGAATGAATTCTCTTGCTCGTTACGCCATACAAAGGGCGCGTCTTTTTTTAACAAATTTGTAAGAGGCTTAGCAATGTTAGAAAAATTTGCGATGAACCGCCTGTAGTACCCCGCGAGCCCGAGGAATTGTTTGATCTGTTTCGCGTTGCGCGGGCGCGGAAAATTTTTGACGGCGCTAATTTTCGCAGGGTCAGGTTTTACACCGTGCTCACTGATAATATGACCCAAATAGCTTACTTCTCTCCTCAAGAATTCGCACTTATCCGGCTGCAATACTAAATTAGCTTCTTTGAGCCGTTGAGTTAATTTATCGAATTTAAGTCGATGTTCTTGAAGAGAGCTAGCGTAGATAACAATGTCGTCCAAATAGACGAAAATTTCGTTCCCCTGGAGACCGGACAGGACATTGTCCATAAGTCGTTGGAACGTCGCTGGCGCATTTTTTAATCCGAATGGCATTCTTTTAAATTCATAATGCCCGTGAGGCGTCGAAAAAGCAGTTTTAGGAGCATCGGCGGGCTCCATTGGGATCTGGTGAAATCCGCTCGCGAGATCGAATGTACTAAAATACTTCGCACTCCCGAGCTGATCAAGTATCTCGGTAATGCAAGGGAGGGGATAGGCATCGGCGACAGATTTCTCATTGAGTGCGCGGTAGTCGATGACGACGCGCCATTGCTTGTTGCCCAAGGAGTCCGGTTTCTTTGGGACAACCCACAATGGCGAATTATATGGTGATTTTGACGGAGAGATGACACCATTTTGTAAAAATTTGTCGACTTGTCGTCGAATCTCCTCCTTATGAGCTGGTGGGAATCGGTATTGTTTCACATTGACGGGGCGGTCGTCGACGGTTGGAATCTTGTGCGTGGTTGCTGACGTATGCCCTAATTTATCCCCCTCAATGTGAAAAAGCTCCTGCGTGCTTTGAACGAGACGGACGACGTGCTCTCTTTCCTCTGCGTTGAGGTGGTCGAGACGGAGGAGACTAAGAATTCGATCTAGGCGAGATTTCGAAGGATTGGCGGATTTCGATGTCTGTTTTAACGGCGCCTGTTGTATATTATTTTTAACCGCCTGAGCATAGGAGATTTGTTGAGTATTCGCGATTTTGCAACGCGAAGGAGGAGTTTCGATTGTCGAATATGGTGTCTGATTCGAGAAAGAAATAGAAGTTTTCCCTTTTTGGGATGAGCCGATCGGTACGGCGGATACGTTGGATTTAGTAGATTTAGAAAAAACCGGATACAGCGACGGACTATCCTCCTTATGGAGGGGAGTCATGATTTGCGCGGGCTCAAGTATGATTTCTGGTAACGCGATTTCGACGGCGCGGTCGGATGAATTAATTATTCGAGTTACCGCTTTGCCCCGAATTACTCTGACGAGAGCGTTTCCGAAAAATATACCCGGCGCAAGATCGATACGAGGAATTATACCTTCCGCGAGATTCGAATTACCTACGCGGACCTTGATACCGATATTTGATCTCGGCGGAATGGAGATACGGTCTCCTGACTTCGGAGAAGCTGCTTTGTCTTGCGTTCGAAGCTTCGATTTCGTTGTTGCATCGCGTTTCAGCGGAGGCGATGATTTACGCGGCGGGCGCGGCGGCGGAGGGGGAATAGATTCCGTGCGCGGCGCTTGTTTACGTTTCGGCGATAGGAGAGGCTTTATTTTCGACTCCGGTGACGGTTCCTCGAGTGCTTCGATATCGTCTTCGAAAGGAATTCTCTTACCATTCCATTTGATTATTTTATTTGGAAAAGAGATTTCTGCGTCCATACAGAACCCGGAGCCGAGGATCCCGCTTGGTTTAAGGGGAAAATCATCCTCGACCACATTAAAAGGAACGACGCGACCGAAAATGACAAGATTCACCGTCCCTAAGGTTGCGGTTTTGCCATCGGTTACCCCTGTTATTATGACGATCTCGGACTTATCGATTCGCGCGGATGCTTTTAGAGCCGAACGTTTTATAATATTTATTTCCGCCCCAGTGTCCACCATGAAGCGAGTTGGTGAAATTAGAAGGTCGGACTTTAAAATTACGTTTGGCGTGCTAGTTTTTCCGGTTATGTTTATCGCGGCGTTTCGTCGATTTCCGCGTTGGAGTTGTTCGCGGCGAGAGGACGGACTTGGTGCGCGGCCTCGCCACCTGTCTCGCGGCGGGTGCGGAGGCCATTGTCGTTTCCCGAATTTTTATTTACCGCGTTGTTGTACTGCCTTTTGCGGCACTCGCCTATTTCGTGCCCCGGGGTCTTGCAATAGCGACAAAATTTGGGCGCGTCCCTGGCTACGATTTGTCTCGGTTGTTCGTACGCGGGGCCTCGAGTAGGAGGCGGTACGTCCCTGGATCGCAAGTATTCCTGCGGTCGGTACGGCGATGGCGGTCTGAGCCGACACTCGGTCGCGTAATGTCCGATATTATTGCATTTTCGGCAAATAATTTCGGCTGGTTTTTCGCGCGATTCTGGTCGCGCGACACGCGATCTACCTAGCCGGTTGCAATCACGTTCGTGCATTTGATAGAGCTCCCGCGCTCGAGCGAACGTTTCTCGCAATGTACCGAATGAACTTATAGTCATTTGCATTCGAATTTCCGGAATGAGACCGTCTTTAAAACATTGTAATGTGAGCGCGTCTACGTCATCGAGCGATTCCGGTGTGTCTCGTCGAGCAAGCCTCTCGCAATCAATTATAGCGGTTCTAAGATCTTTTACTCGACCGATGTAATCTAGAATGTGCTCGTTCGCGCGCATGAATATATTTGCAAGTTCACCCCGATAATGATGAGCTGATTTTACGGAGCAAAATGTGCTGCGAAGAACGTCCGTTAATTCGAGTATTGTGTAACACGGCTCGTCTTCTAGCGCGGCGTAGGCACGACCCTTGAGTTTTCCCTTAAGCAGGCGTGTGAAAGTTCGCTCGCACCCATTAGGGATAAGCTCATAAGCGCGTTTACACGCTCGGGTAAACTGAAGAATAGGAATGTTCTGACCATCGAATGTCGGCACGGCTTCGAGGGCCTGCTTAAGCGATAGCTCGTCGTGTTGCGAACTATTTGTATTGAAATCAGAGCTCGAATTATGTGCGGAAAGCGGATTTCCCCGAGGAATATCCAGCGAAACGGTATCGTCGCGCGTTAAATCAGGCGTTCTGCGAATAGATTCTAATTCACGGCGTAAAATTTCTATTTGCTGGAGCAACGCGGCATTACTCGGATCGGTCGCTTTCGTATTTTTCGCGGAAGTATTTTGTTGCGCGGTACTAGGAAGAGGCTCGGCGATAGCGTCTTGGAAATCAAGCGTTCTGCTAGTGCGTTTTTCGCGTTCAGAATCGGCCATCGCGGCGGCTCGCTGTGTCTGCTGGCGCGTTTTTGTCGGAGTCCGGGTTGCCATATCTAGTTTCGCGGTTCCTTTCGGCGGAATTTCCGGAGGAAACGCGTGGCTATCCCACCGCTGTCACCAAAAATAACTTTCGTGTCACGTCCCGAGGTGCGGTTGCGCTCGCAACGGTGGCACAAAGTCGTAACCGTTCCCGAAAATAACGCGAATTGCGTCCGGACCGGGTTCGTTGGCGTTTCGGACTCGATAAAACGGTAATTAACACTAAACTTACCTTGCGAAGGCTTGATTCCGCTGTCTGATTTCTCTTTCTAGGTACCTGGAGCGCCTTGGATCCGCAACCGGGATGGCGGCGGCGTACGGCTGGAACGGAGGTACGGGTCGTGCGGCGAAGGAAACCTCCTTCACAGGTACCAGGACTCGAACGCAGGAAATTGAATATTCTGGTGCATCACCCACGTATTCCCGAGCGAGACGACGAATGAACTCTCTCCTCCCCGCGCGTCGTGTACGCTTTGTCGGAGGTGCAAGGCTCATCGAGAATACTTGAACTTCGGTTGAATACGGCACGGCTAAGCGTTGGTTCGCTCTAGCTTACCGGGATCGACCTGGGCGCAAGATATTCTGTACACGGTAGAAGTGAGGATGGAGCAACTAAGCGCTGGTTCGCTCTAGTCGTCGAGCCTCAAGACTATCGTAGATGAGATATAGAATTAGAATAATCGCGAGCGTACCCGTGGATTAGAATTAAGGAATTGTATTTGAACTCGAATAAAGATACTTTGAATCTGGTAAAAATAAACTATATTCTATGATTTCACTATACTAGATACACTTGACTAAATTCTAAGTTACTGACTAGCGATTACAATGAGAATTAGAAATAGTATAAAGTATCGAATGGACTCCGCTATGGGAGTATGGATAGAGACGAATGCATTAGAGCTAATTGCTCGTTGCGAATGAGCCTATTGCTCGGATCGGAGGTGCATCGTTCGGATGCTGGATTAGAACTCCTCGGTTCGGAGATGAGATACGAACTCTCCAGTTCGGAGATGAGATACCAACTCTCCCGTTCGGAGGTGAGATTGGAACTCTCTCGGATCTCGCGTCCGCGACCTCCTCGGGTCGCGCGGCGCGCGAGTCGCTGGGCCCTCGCGGTGGGGCGGACGGTCGGAGTAGGGCGGCCGCTCGGCCCTCGTGGTGGGGCGGCCGTTCGGAGTGGGGCGCGGCCCGCGTTAAGCGTGAGCCGCGAGCGTCGAGTGTGCGCGCGAGTGCACGGAACATAACCGTGCATGAATAAAATATATACATATATTCACTTAAATCTAGGTGTGTGTTGGTGTGTATGTACATAGGTGAGTAGTGTGCTTATTCTAATCCCACATGTACGAGAAGTACGTATAGGGCTTCGTGATTGCTGGGGATTCGACCCAGTACGTGTCGGAGAGCTCCTCGCCCTCGTAATACGGGGTGAAGTCCTCCCCCTCGTGTGTGGAGATCGCGCGTGGGCGCGGCATGCTGCATCCCTCTTCCCTCTCGTACCTTTGTCTCCTTCTGTAGGGACGGCGAGTCGGCGGGTGGCCCGTGTGCAGGGGCTCCGGATACGGATGCTGGGGATGATGAGGTGGACGCCGGAGGGTGGCAGGCGGTACGCCTGACGTTACACAAGGAAGAGTCGCATTTACATTCATTTGATGTGTAGACGAAGAATACATGACACTTCGCAAATCATATTTTATCTTACCATGAAACATAGAAATGAGATGCGATATCGCGCTTTGTGAAGCATTAGAACTCTATTGCTACGATCCCTAGTCATCTGCAGACGCTATTTCCTAGCAGGGAAGTGTGGCATTTACATTCATTTGAAGTGTAGACTGGGAATACATGACACTTCGCAAATCATATTATACCTTACCATGAAACATAGAAATGAGATGCGATATCGCGTTTTATGAATCATAAGAACTCTATTGCTACGATACGTAGACATTTGCAAACGCTATTTCCTTGCAAGGAAGAGTCGCATTTACATTCATTTGAAGTGTAGACGAAGAATACATGACACGTCGCAAATCATATTATATCTTACCATGAAACATAGAAATGAGATGCGATATCGCGTTTTAAGAAGCATTAGAACACTATTGCTACGATAGGTAGACACTTGCAAACTCTATTTCCTTGCAAGGAAGTGTCGCATTTACATTCATTTGAAGTGTAGACGAGGAATACATAACACTTCCCCAATCATATTATATCTTACCATGAAACATGGAAATGAGATGCGATATCGCGTTTTAAGAAGCATTAGAACTCTATTGCTACGATACGTAGACATCTGCAAGCGCTATTTCCTTGCAAGGAAGAGTCGCATTTACATTCATTTGAAGTGTAGAAGAGGAATACATAACACTTCGCAAATCATATTATATTTTACCATGAAACATAGAAATGAGATGCGATATCGCGTTTTAAGAAGCATTAGAACTCTGTTGCTACGATACCTAGTCATCTGCAGACGCTATTTCCTAGCAGGGAAGTGTGGCATTTACATTCATTTGAAGTGTAGACGAGGAATGCATAACACTTCGCAATGAATATTATATCTTATCATGAAACATAAAAATGAGATGCGATATCTCGTTTTAAGAAGCATTAGAACTCTATCCCTACGATACGTGGACATCTGCAAACGCTATTCCTTGCAAGGAAGTGTCGCATTTACATTCATTTGAGGTGTAGAAGAGGAATACATAACACTTCGCAAATCATATATATCTTACCATGAACATGGAAATGAGATGCGATATCGCGTTTCAAGAATCATAAGAACTCTATTGCTACGATACGTAGACATCTGCAAACGCTATTTCCTTGCAAGGAAGTGTCGCATTTACATTCATTTGAAGTGTAGACGAGAATACATAACACTTCGCAAATCATATTATACCTTACCATGAAACATAGAAATGAGATGCGATATCGCGTTTTAAGAATCATTAGAACACTATTGCTACGATAGGTAGACATCTGCAAACGCTATTTCCTTGCAAGGAAGAGTCGCATTTACATTCATTTGAAGTGTAGAAGAGGAATACATAACACTTCGCAAATCATATTATACCTTACCATGAAACATAGAAATGAGATGCGATATCGCGTTTTAAGAAGCATTAGAACTCTATTGCTACGATAGGTAGACATCTGCAAACGCTATTTCCTAGCAAGGAAGTGTCGCATTTACATTCATTTGAAGTGAAGACGGGGACTACATAACACTTCGCAAATCATATTATATCTTACCGTGAAACATAGAAATGAGATGCGATATCGCGTTTTAAGAAGTATTAGAACACTATTGCTAAGATAGGTAGACATTTGCAAACTCTATTTCCTTGCAAGGAAGTGTCGCATTTACATTCATTTGAAGTGTAGACGAGGAATACATGACACTTCCCCAATCATATTATATCTTACCATGAAACATAGAAATGAGATGCGATATCGCGTTTTAAGAATCATAAGAACTCTATTGCTACGATACGTAGACATCTGCAAACGCTATTTCCTTGCAAGGAAGAGTCGCATTTACATTCATTTGAAGTGTAGAAGAGGAATACATAACACTTCGCAAATCATATTATATCTTAACATGCAACACAGGAATGAGATGCGATATCGCGTTTTAAGAAGCATTAGAACTCTATTGCTACGATACCTAGTCATCTGCAGACGCTATTTCCTAGCAGAGAAGTGTGGCATTTACATTCATTTGAAGTGTAGACGAGGAATGCATAACACTTCGCAATGAATATTATATCTTATCATGAAACATAAAAATGAAATGCGATATCTCGTTTTAAGAAGCATTAGAACTCTATCCCTACGATACGTGGACATCTGCAAACGCTATTTCCTTGCAAGGAAGTGTCGCATTTACATTCATTGAGGTGTAGAAGAGGAATACATAACACTTCGCAAATCATATTATATCTTACCATGAAACATGGAAATGAGATGCGATATCGCGTTTTAAGAATCATAAGAACTCTATTGCTACGATACGTAGACATCTGCAAACGCTATTTCCTTGCAGGAAGTGTCGCATTTACATTCATTTGAAGTGTAGACGAGGAATACATAACACTTCGCAAATCATATTATATCTTACCATGAAACACAGAAATGAGATTTGATATCGCGTTTTAAGAATCATAAGAACTCTATTGCTACGATACGTAGACATCTCCAATCGCTATTTCCTTGCAAGGAAGTGTCGCATTTACATTCATTTGAAGTGTAGACAAGGAATACATAACACTTCGCAAATCATATTATACCTTACCATGAAACATAGAAATGAGATGCGATATCGCGTTTTAAGAATCATAAGAACTCTATTGCTACGATACGTAGACATCTGCAAACGCTATTTCCTTGCAAAGAAGTGTCGCATTTACATTCATTTGAAGTGTAGACAAGGAATACATAACACTTCGCAAATCATATTATACCTTACCATGAAACATAGAAATGAGATGCGATATCGCGTTTTAAGAATCACTAGAACAATATTGCTACGATAGGTAGACATTTGCAAACGCTATTTCCTTGCAAGGAAGTGTCGCATTTACATTCATTTGAAGTGTAGACGAGGAATACATAACACTTCGCAAATCATATTATATCTTACCATGAAGATAGAAATGAGATGCGATATCACGTCTTAAGAAGCATTTGAACTCTATTGCTTCGATACGTAGACATCTGCAAACGCTATTTCCTTGCAAGGAAGTGTAGCATTTACATTCATTTGAAGTGTAGACGAGGAATACATAACACTTCCCAAATCATATTATATCTTACCATGAAACATAGGAATGAGATGCGATATCGCGTTTTAAGAAGCATTAGAACACTATTGCTACGATAGGTGGACACTTGCAAACGCTATTTCCTTGCAAGGAAGTGTCGCATTTACATTCATTTGAAGTGTAGACGAGGAATACATAACACATCGCAAATCATATTATATCTTACCATGAAACATAGAAATGAGATGCGATATCGCGTCTTAATGAGCATTTGAACTCTATTGCTTCGATACGTAGACATCTGCAAACGCTATTTCCTTGCAAGGAAGTGTCGCATTTACATTCATTTGAAGTGTAGACGAGGAATACACAACACTTCGCAAATCATATTATATCTTACCTTGAAACATAGAAATGAGATGCGATATCGCGTTTAAAGAAGTATTAGAGCACTATTGCTAAGATAGGTAGACATTTGCAAACGCTATTTCCTTGCAAGTAAGTGTCGCATTTACATTCATTTGAAGTGTAGACGAGGAATACATAACACTTCTCCAATCATATTATATCTTACCATGAAACATAGAAATGAGATGCGATATCGCGTTTTAAGAAGCATTGGAAATCTATTGCTACGATACGTAGACATATGCAAACGCTTATTTCCTTGCAAGGAAGAGTCGCATTTACATTCATTTGAAGTGTAGACGAAGAATACATGACACGTCGCAAAACATATTATATCTTACCATGAAACATAGAAATGAGATGCGATATCGCATTTTAAGAAGCATTAGAACACTATTGCTACGATAGGTAGACACTTGCAAACTCTATTTCCTTGCAAGGAAGTGTCGCATTTACATTCATTTGAAGTGTAGACGAGGAATACATAACACTTCCCCAATCATATTATATCTTACCATGAAACATGGAAATGAGATGCGATATCGCGTTTTAAGAAGCATTAGAACTCTATTGCTACGATACGTAGACATCTGCAAACGCTATTTCCTTGCAAGGAAGTGTCGCATTTACATTCATTTGAGGTGTAGAAGAGGAATACATACACACACTTCGCAAATCATATTATATCTTACCATGAAACATGGAAATGAGATGCGATATCGCGTTTTAAGAATCATAAGAACTCTATTGCTACGATACGTAGACATCTGCAAACGCTATTTCCTTGCAGGGAAGTGTCGCATTTACATTCATTTGAAGTGTAGACGAGGAATACATAACACTTCGCAAATCATATTATATCTTACCATGAAACACAGAAATGAGATTTGATATCGCGTTTTAAGAATCTAAGAACTCTATTGCTACGATACGTAGACATCTCCAATCGCTATTTCCTTGCAAGGAAGTGTCGCATTTACATTCATTTGAAGTGTAGACAAGGAATACATAACACTTCGCAAATCATATTATACCTTACCATGAAACATAGAAATGAGATGCGATATCGCGTTTTAAGAATCATAAGAACTCTATTGCTACGATACGTAGACATCTGCAAACGCTATTTCCTTGCAAAGAAGTGTCGCATTTACATTCATTTGAAGTGTAGACAAGGAATACATAACACTTCGCAAATCATATTATACCTTACCATGAAACATAGAAATGAGATGCGATATCGCGTTTTAAGAATCACTAGAACAATATTGCTACGATAGGTAGACATTTGCAAACGCTATTTCCTTGCAAGGAAGTGTCGCATTTACATTCATTTGAAGTGTAGACGAGGAATACATAACACTTCGCAAATCATATTATATCTTACCATGAAAGATAGAAATGAGATGCGATATCACGTCTTAAGAAGCATTTGAACTCTATTGCTTCGATACGTAGACATCTGCAAACGCTATTTCCTTGCAAGGAAGTGTAGCATTTACATTCATTTGAAGTGTAGACGAGGAATACATAACACTTCCCAAATCATATTATATCTTACCATGAAACATAGGAATGAGATGCGATATCGCGTTTTAAAGAAGCATTAGAACACTATTGCTACGATAGGTGGACACTTGCAAACGCTATTTCCTTGCAAGGAAGTGTCGCATTTACATTCATTTGAAGTGTAGACGAGGAATACATAACACATCGCAAATCATATTCTTACCATGAAACATAGAAATGAGATGCGATATCGCGTCTTAATGAGCATTTGAACTCTATTGCTTCGATACGTAGACATCTGCAAACGCTATTTCCTTGCAAGGAAGTGTCGCATTTACATTCATTTGAAGTGTAGACGAGGAATACACAACACTTCGCAAATCATATTATATCTTACCTTGAAACATAGAAATGAGATGCGATATCGCGTTTAAAGAAGTATTAGAGCACTATTGCTAAGATAGGTAGACATTTGCAAACGCTATTTCCTTGCAAGTAAGTGTCGCATTTACATTCATTTGAAGTGTAGACGAGGAATACATAACACTTCTCCAATCATATTATATCTTACCATGAAACATAGAAATGAGATGCGATATCGCGTTTTAAGAAGCATTGGAAATCTATTGCTACGATACGTAGACATATGCAAACGCTATTTCCTTGCAAGGAAGAGTCGCATTTACATTCATTTGAAGTGTAGACGAAGAATACATGACACGTCGCAAAACATATTATATCTTACCATGAAACATAGAAATGAGATGCGATATCGCATTTTAAGAAGCATTAGAACACTATTGCTACGATAGGTAGACACTTGCAAACTCTATTTCCTTGCAAGGAAGTGTCGCATTTACATTCATTTGAAGTGTAGACGAGGAATACATAACACTTCCCCAATCATATTATATCTTACCATGAAACATGGAAATGAGATGCGATATCGCGTTTTAAGAAGCATTAGAACTCTATTGCTACGATACGTAGACATCTGCAAACGCTATTTCCTTGCAAGGAAGTGTCGCATTTACATTCATTTGAGGTGTAGAAGAGGAATACATAACACTTCGCAAATCATATTATATCTTACCATGAAACATGGAAATGAGATGCGATATCGCGTTTTAAGAATCATAAGAACTCTATTGCTACGATACGTAGACATCTGCAAACGCTATTTCCTTGCAGGGAAGTGTCGCATTTACATTCATTTGAAGTGTAGACGAGGAATACATAACACTTCGCAAATCATATTATATCTTACCATGAAACACAGAAATGAGATTTGATATCGCGTTTTAAGAATCATAAGAACTCTATTGCTACGATACGTAGACATCTCCAATCGCTATTTCCTTGCAAGGAAGTGTCGCATTTACATTCATTTGAAGTGTAGACAAGGAATACATAACACTTCGCAAATCATATTATACCTTACCATGAAACATAGAAATGAGATGCGATATCGCGTTTTAAGAATCATAAGAACTCTATTGCTACGATACGTAGACATCTGCAAACGCTATTTCCTTGCAAAGAAGTGTCGCATTTACATTCATTTGAAGTGTAGACAAGGAATACATAACACTTCGCAAATCATATTATACCTTACCATGAAACATAGAAATGAGATGCGATATCGCGTTTTAAGAATCACTAGAACAATATTGCTACGATAGGTAGACATTTGCAAACGCTATTTCCTTGCAAGGAAGTGTCGCATTTACATTCATTTGAAGTGTAGACGAGGAATACATAACACTTCGCAAATCATATTATATCTTACCATGAAAGATAGAAATGAGATGCGATATCACGTCTTAAGAAGCATTTGAACTCTATTGCTTCGATACGTAGACATCTGCAAACGCTATTTCCTTGCAAGGAAGTGTAGCATTTACATTCATTTGAAGTGTAGACGAGGAATACATAACACTTCCCAAATCATATTATATCTTACCATGAAACATAGGAATGAGATGCGATATCGCGTTTTAAGAAGCATTAGAACACTATTGCTACGATAGGTGGACACTTGCAAACGCTATTTCCTTGCAAGGAAGTGTCGCATTTACATTCATTTGAAGTGTAGACGAGGAATACATAACACATCGCAAATCATATTATATCTTACCATGAAACATAGAAATGAGATGCGATATCGCGTCTTAATGAGCATTTGAACTCTATTGCTTCGATACGTAGACATCTGCAAACGCTATTTCCTTGCAAGGAAGTGTCGCATTTACATTCATTTGAAGTGTAGACGAGGAATACACAACACTTCGCAAATCATATTATATCTTACCTTGAAACATAGAAATGAGATGCGATATCGCGTTTAAAGAAGTATTAGAGCACTATTGCTAAGATAGGTAGACATTTGCAAACGCTATTTCCTTGCAAGTAAGTGTCGCATTTACATTCATTTGAAGTGTAGACGAGGAATACATAACACTTCTCCAATCATATTATATCTTACCATGAAACATAGAAATGAGATGCGATATCGCGTTTTAAGAAGCATTGGAAATCTATTGCTACGATACGTAGACATATGCAAACGCTATTTCCTTGCAAGGAAGAGTCGCATTTACATTCATTTGAAGTGTAGACGAAGAATACATGACACGTCGCAAAACATATTATATCTTACCATGAAACATAGAAATGAGATGCGATATCGCATTTTAAGAAGCATTAGAACACTATTGCTACGATAGGTAGACACTTGCAAACTCTATTTCCTTGCAAGGAAGTGTCGCATTTACATTCATTTGAAGTGTAGACGAGGAATACATAACACTTCCCCAATCATATTATATCTTACCATGAAACATGGAAATGAGATGCGATATCGCGTTTTAAGAAGCATTAGAACTCTATTGCTACGATACGTAGACATCTGCAAACGCTATTTCCTTGCAAGGAAGAGTCGCATTTACATTCATTTGAAGTGTAGAAGAGGAATACATAACACTTCGCAAATCATATTATATCTTACCATGAAACACAGGAATGAGATGCGATATCGCGTTTTAAGAAGCATTAGAACTCTATTGCTACGATACCTAGTCATCTGCAGACGCTATTTCCTAGCAGGGAAGTGTGGCATTTACATTCATTTGAAGTGTAGACGAGGAATGCATAACACTTCGCAATGAATATTATATCTTATCATGAAACATAAAAATGAGATGCGATATCTCGTTTTAAGAAGCATTAGAACTCTATCCCTACGATACGTGGACATCTGCAAACGCTATTTCCTTGCAAGGAAGTGTCGCATTTACATTCATTTGAGGTGTAGAAGAGGAATACATAACACTTCGCAAATCATATTATATCTTACCATGAAACATGGAAATGAGATGCGATATCGCGTTTTAAGAATCATAAGAACTCTATTGCTACGATACGTAGACATCTGCAAACGCTATTTCCTTGCACGGAAGTGTCGCATTTACATTCATTTGAAGTGTAGACGAGGAATACATAACACTTCGCAAATCATATTATATCTTACCATGAAACACAGAAATGAGATTTGATATCGCGTTTTAAGAATCATAAGAACTCTATTGCTAGGATACGTAGACATCTCCAAACGCTATTTCCTTGCAAGGAAGTGTCGCATTTACATTCATTTGAAGTGTAGACAAGGAATACATAACGCTTCGCAAATCATATTATACCTTACCATGAAACATAGAATTGAGATGCGATATCGCGTTTTAAGAATCATAAGAACTCTATTGCTACGATACGTAGACATCTGCAAACGCTATTTCCTTGCAAGGAAGTGTCGCATTTACATTCATTTGAAGTGTAGACGAGGAATACATAACACCTCGCAAATCATATTATATCTTACCATGAAACACAGAAATGAGATTTGATATCGCGTTTTAAGAATCATAAGAACTCTATTGCTAGGATACGTAGACATCTCCAAACGCTATTTCCTTGCAAGGAAGTGTCGCATTTACATTCATTTGAAGTGTAGACAAGGAATACATAACACTTCGCAAATCACATTATACCTTACCATGAAACATAGAAATGAGATGCGATATCGCGTTTTAAGAATCATAAGAACTCTATTGCTACGATACGTAGACATCTGCAAACGCTATTTCCTTGCAAGGAAGTGTAGCATTTACATTCATTTGAAGTGTAGACGAGGAATACATAACACTTCCCAAATCATATTATATCTTACCATGAAACATAGGAATGAGATGCGATATCGCGTTATAAGAAGCATTAGAACACTATTGCTACGATAGGTAGACACTTGCAAACGCTATTTCCTTGCAAGGAAGTGTCGCATTTACATTCATTTGAAGTGTAGACGAGGAATGCATAACACTTCGCAAATCATAATATATCTTACCATGAAACATAGGAATGAGATGCGATATCGCGTTTTAAGAAGCATTAGAACACTATTGCTACGATAGGTAGACATTCGCAAACGCTATTTCCTTGCAAGGAAGTGTCGCATTCACATTCGTTTGAAGTGTAGACGAGGAAAACATAACACTTCGCAAATCATATTATATCTTACCATGAAACATAGAAATGAGATGCGATATCGCGTTTTAAGAAGCATTAGAAATCTATTGCTACGATACGTAGACATCTGCAAACGCTATTTCCTAGCGAGGAAGTTTCGCATTCACATTCATTTGAAGTGTAGACGAGGAATACATAACACTTCGCAAATCATATTATATCTTACCATGAAACATAGAAATGAGATGCGATATCGCGTTTTAAGAATCATAAGAACTCTATTGCTACGATACGTAGACATCTGCAAACGCTATTTCCTCGCAAGGAAGTGTCGCATTTACATTCATTTGAATCGTAGACGAGGAATGCATAACACTTCGCAATGAATATTTTATCTTATCATGAAACATAGATATGAGATGCAATATCTCGTTTTAAGAAGCATTTGAACTCTATTGCTAAGATAGGTAGACATTTGCAAACGCTATTTCCTTGCAAGGAAGTGTCGCATTTACATTCATTTGAAGTGTAGACGAGGAATACATAACACTTCTCCAATCATATTATATCTTACCATGAAACATAGAAATGAGATGCGATATCGCGTTTTAAGAAGCATTGGAAATCTATTGCTACGATACGTACACATCTGCAAACGCTATTTCCTTGCAAGGAAGAGTCGCATTTACATTCATTTGAAGTGTAGACGAAGAATACATGACACTTCGCAAATAATATTATATCTTACCATGAAACATAGGAATGAGATGCGATATCGCGTTTTAAGAAGCATCAGAAATTCAATCCTACGATACGTACACATCTGCAAACGCTATTTCCTTGCAAAGAAGTGTCGCATTTACATTCATTTGAAGTGTAGACGAGGAATACATAACACTTCGCAAATCATATTATACCTTACCATGAAACATAGAAATGAGAAGCAATATAGCGATTTAAGAATCATAAGAACTCTATTGCTACGATACGTAGACATCTGCAAACGCTATTTCCTTGCAACGAAGTGCCGCATTTACATTCATTTGAATCGTAGACGAGGAATGCATAACATTTCGCAATGAATATTATATCTTACCATGAAACATAGAATTCAGATGCGATATCGCGTTTTAAGAAGCATTGCAAAACTATTGCTACGATACGTAGACATCTGCAAACGCCATTTCCTAGCGAGGAAGAGTCGCATTCACATTCATTTGAAGTGTAGACGAGGAATACATAACACTTCGCATATCATATTATATCTTACCATGAATCATAGAAATGAGATGCGATATCGCGTTTTAAGAAGCATCAGAAATTCAATCCTACGATACGTACACATCTGCAAACGCTATTTCCTTGCAAAGAAGTGTCGCATTTACATTCATTTGAAGTGTAGACGAGGAATACATAACACTTCGCAAATCATATTATACCTTACCATGAAACATAGAAATGAGATGCGATATCGCGTTTTAAGAATCATTAGAACACTATTGCTACGATAGGTAGACATTTGCAAACGCTATTTCCTTGCAAGGAAGTGTCGCATTTACATTCATTTGAAGTGTAGACGAGGAATACATAACACTTCGCAAATCATATTATATCTTGCCATGAAACATAGAAATGAGATGCGATATCGCGTCTTAAGAAGCATTTGAACACTATTGCTTCGATACGTAGACATCTGCAAACGCTATTTCCTTGCAAGGAAGTGTAGCATTTACATTCATTTGAAGTGTAGACGAGGAATACATAACACTTCCCAAATCATATTATATCTTACCATGAAACATAGGAATGAGATGCGATATCGCGTTTTAAGAAGCATTAGAACACTATTGCTACGATAGGTAGACACTTGCAAACGCTATTTCCTTGCAAGGAAGTGTCGCATTTACATTCATTTGAAGTGTAGACGAGGAATACATAACACATCGCAAATCATATTATATCTTACCATGAAACATAGAAATGAGATGCGATATCGCGTCTTAATGAGCATTTGAACTCTATTGCTTCGATACGTAGACATCTGCAAACGCTATTTCCTTGCAAGGAAGTGTCGCATTTACATTCATTTGAAGTGTAGACGAGGAATACACAACACTTCGCAAATCATATTATATCTTACCTTGAAACATAGAAATGAGATGCGATATCGCGTTTAAAGAAGTATTAGAGCACTACTGCTAAGATAGGTAGACATTTGCAAACGCTATTTCCTTGCAAGGAAGTGTCGCATTTACATTCATTTGAAGTGTAGACGAGGAATACATAACACTTCTCTAATCATATTATATCTTACCATGAAACATAGAAATGAGATGCGATATCGCGTTTTAAGAAGCATTGGAAATCTATTGCTACGATACGTACACATCTGCAAACGCTATTTCCTTGCAAGGAAGAGTCGCATTTACATTCATTTGAAGTGTAGACGAAGAATACATGACACTTCGCAAATAATATTATATCTTACCATGAAACATAGAAATGAGATGCGATATCGCGTTTTAAGAAGCATCAGAAATTCAATCCTACGATACGTACACATCTGCAAACGCTATTTCCTTGCAAAGAAGTGTCGCATTTACATTCATTTGAAGTGTAGACGAGGAATACATAACACTTCGCAAATCATATTATACCTTACCATGAAACATAGAAATGAGAAGCAATATAGCGATTTAAGAATCATAAGAACTCTATTGCTACGATACGTAGACATCTGCAAACGCTATTTCCTTGCAACGAAGTGCCGCATTTACATTCATTTGAATCGTAGACGAGGAATGCATAACACTTCGCAATGAATATTATATCTTACCATGAAACATAGAATTCAGATGCGATATCGCGTTTTAAGAAGCATTGCAAAACTATTGCTACGATACGTAGACATCTGCAAACGCCATTTCCTAGCGAGGAAGAGTCGCATTCACATTCATTTGAAGTGTAGACGAGGAATACATAACACTTCGCATATCATATTATATCTTACCATGAATCATAGAAATGAGATGCGATATTGCGATTTAAGAATCATAAGAACTCTATTGCTACGATACGTAGACATCTGCAAACGCTATTTCCTTGCAAGGAAGTGTCGCATTTACATTCATTTGAAGTGTAGACGAGGAATACATGACACTTCGCAAATCATATTATATTCTACCATGAAGCATGGAAATGCGATGCCATGTCGCGTTTTAAGAAGCATTAGAACTCTATTGCTACGATACGTAGACATCTGCAAACGCTATTTCCTTGCAAGGAAGAGTCGCATTTACATTCATTTAAAATGTAGACGAGGAAAACATAATACTTCGCAAATCATATTATACCTTACCATGAAACATAGAAATGAGGAGCAATGTCGCGATTTAAGAATCATAAGAACTCTATTGCTACGATACGTAGACATCTGCAAACGCTATTTCCTTGCAAGGAAGTGTCGCATTTACATTCATTTGAAGTGTAGACGAGGAATACATGACACTTCGCAAATCATATTATATTTTACCATGAAACATAGAAATCAGATGCGATATCGCGTTTTAAGAAGCATTGGAAATCTATTGCTACGATACGTAGACATCTGCAAACGCTATTTCCTAGCGAGGAAGTGTCGCATTCACATTCATTTGAAGTGTAGACGTGGAATACATAACACTTTGCAAATCATATTATTTCTTACCATGAAACACAGAAATGAGATGCGATATCGCGTTTTAAGGAGCATTAGAACTCTATTGCTACGATACGTAGACATCTGCAAACGCTATTTCCTAGCAAGGTAGTGTCGTATTTACATTCATTTGAAGTGTAGACGAGGAATGCGTAACACTTCGCAATGAATATTATATCTTACCATGAAACATAGAAATCAGATGCGATATCGCGTTTTAAGAAGCATTGGAAATCTATGGCTACGATACGTAGACATCTGCAAACGCTATTTCCTAGCGAGGAAGTGTCGCATTCACATTCATTTGAAGTGTAGACATGGAATACATAACACTTTGCAAATCATATTATTTCTTACCATGAAACACAGAAATGAGATGCGATATCGCGTTTTAAGGAGCATTAGAACTCTATTGCTACGATACGTAGACATCTGCAAACGCTATTTCCTTGCAAGGAAGTGTCGCATTTACATTCATTTGAAGTGTAGAAGAGGAATACATAACACTTCGCAAATCATATTATATTTTACCATGAAGCATGGAAATGGGATGCCATATCGCGTTTTAAGAAGCACTAGAACTCTATTACTACGATACGTAGACATCTGCAAACGCTATTTCCTTGCAAGGAAGAGTCGCATTTACATTCATTTGAAGTGTAGACGAGGAATACATAACACTTCGCATATCATATTATATCTTACCATGAAACATAGAAATGAGATGCGATATCGCGTTTTAAGAAGCATCAGATATTAAATGCTACGATACGTAGACATCTGCAAACGCTATTTCCTTGCAAGGAAGTGTCGCATTTACATTCATTTGAAGTGTAGACGAGGAATACATAACACTTCGCAAATCATATTATACCTTACCGTGAAACATAGAAAGGAGAAGCAATATCGCGATTTAAGAATCACAAGAACTCTATTGCTACGATCCGTAGACATCTGCAAACGCTATTTCCTTGCAAGAAAGTGTCGCATTTACATTCATTTGAGGTGTAGAAGAGGAATACATAACATTTAGCAAATCATATTATATCTTACCATGAAACATGGAAATGAGATGCGATATCGCGTTTTAAGAAGCATTAGAACTCTATTGCTACGATACGTAGACATCTGCAAACGCTATTTCCTTGCAAGGAAGAGTCGCATTTACATTCATTTGAAGTGTAGACGAAGAATACATGACACTTCGCAAATCATATTATATCTTACCATGAAACATAGAAATGAGATGCGATATCGCGTTTTAAGAAGCATTAGAAATCTATTGCTACGATACGTAGACATCTGCAAACGCCATTTCCTAGCGAGGAAGAGTGGCATTCACATTCATTTGAAGTGTAGACGAGGAATACATAACACTTCGCATATCATATTATATCTTACCATGAAACATAGAAATGAGATGCGATATCGCGTTTTAAGGATCATAAGAACTCTATTGCTATGATACGTAAACATCTGCAAACGCTATTTCCTTGCAAGGAAGTGTCGCATTTACATTCATTTGAATCGTAGACGAGGAATGCATAACACTTCGCAATGAATATTATATCTTATCATGAAACATAGATATGAGATGCAATACCTCGTTTTAAGAAGCATTTGAACTCTATTGCTTCGATACGTAGACATCTGCAAACGCTATTTCCTACCAAGGAAGTGTCGCATTTAGATTCATTTGAAGTGTAGGCGAGGAATACATAACACTTCGCAATGAATATTACATCCTATCATGAAACATAGAAATGAGATGCGATATCTTGTTTTAAGAAGCATTTGAACACTATTGCTTCGATACGTAGACATCTGCAAACGCTATTTCCTAGCAAGGAAGTGTCGCACTTACATTCATTTGAAGTGTAGACGAGGAATACATAAAACTTCGCAAATCATATTATATCTTACCATGAAACATAGAAATGAGATGCGATATCGCGTTTTAAGAAGCATTAGAACTCTATTGCTAGGATACCTATACATCTGCAGACGCTAATTCCTAGCAAGGTAGTGTGGCATTTTCATTCATTTGAAGTGTAGTCGTGGAATACATGACTCTTCGCAAATCATATTATATCTTACAATGAAACATAGAAATGAGATGCGATATCGCGTTCTAAGAATCACAAGAACTCTATTGCTGTGATACGTAGACATCTGCAAACGCTATTTCCTTGCAAGGAAGTGTCGCATTTACATTCATTTGAATCGTAGACGAGAAATTCATAACACTTCGCAATGAATATTATATCTTATCATGAAACATAGAAATGAGTTGCGATATCTTGTTTTAAGAGGCATTTGAACACTATTGCTTCGATACGTAGACATCTGCAAACGCTATTTCCTAGCAAGGAAGTGTCGCATTTTCATCCATTTGAATCGTAGACGAGGAATGCATAACACTTCGCAATGAATATTATATCTTATCATGAAACATAGAAATGAGGTGCGATATGTCGTTTTAAGAAGCATTAGAACTCTATCCCTACGAAACGTAGACATCTGCAAACGCTATTTCCTTGCAAGGAAGTGTCGCATTTACATTCATTTGAAGTGTAGAAGAGGAATACATAACACTTCGCAAATCATATTATATCTTACCATGAAGCATGGAAATGAGATGCGATATCGCGTTTTAAGAAGCATTAGAACTCTATTGCTACGATACCTAGTCATTTGCAGACGCTATTTCCTAGCAGGGATGTGTGGCATTTACATTCATTTGAAGTGTAGACCAGGAATGCATAACACTTCCCAATGAATATTATATCTTATCATGAAACATAGATATGAGATGCAATATCTCGTTTTAAGAAGCATTTGAACTCTATTGCTTCGATACGTAGACATCTGCAAACGCTATTTCCTAGCAAGGAAGTGTCGCATTTACATTCATTTGAAGTGTAGGCGAGGAATACATAACACTTCGCAATGGATATTACATCTTATCATGAAACATAGAAATGAGTTGCGATATCTTGTTTTAAGAGGCATTTGAACACTATTGCTTCGATACGTAGACATCTGCAAACGCTATTTCCTAGCAAGGAAGTGTCGCATTTACATTCATTTGAAGTGTAGGCGAGGAATACATAACACTTCGCAATGAATATTACATCTTATCATGAAACATAGAAATGAGTTGCGATATCTTGTTTTAAGAAGCATTTGAACACTTTTTCTTCGATACGTAGACATCTGCAAACGCTATTTCCTAGCAAGGAAGTGTCGCATTTTCATCCATTTGAATCGTAGACGAGGACTACATAACACTTCGCAAATCATATTATATCTTACCATGAAACATAAAAATGAGATGCGATATCGTGTTTTAAGAATCATCAGAACTCTATTGCTAGGATACGTAGACATCTGCAAACGCTATTTCCTTGCAAGGAAGTGTCGCATTTACATTCATTTGAAGTGTAGACGAGGAATGCATAACACTTCCCCAATCATATTATATCTTAGCATGAAACATGAAAATGAGATGCGATATCGCGTTTTAGGAAGCATTAGAACTCTATTGCTTCGATACGTAGACATCTGCAAACGCTATTTCCTAGCAAGGAAGTGTCGCATTTTCATCCATTTGAAGTGTAGGCGAGGCATACATAACACTTCGCAATGAATATTACATCTTGTCATGAAACATAGAAGTGAGTTGCGATATCTTGTTTTAAGAAGCATTTGAACACTATTGCTTCGATACGTAGACATCTGCAAACGCTATTTCCTAGCAAGGAAGTGTCGCATTTACATTCATTTGAAGTGTAGGCGAGGAATACATAACACTTCGCAAATCATATTATATCTTACCATGAAACATAGAAATGAGATGCGATATCGCGTTTTAAGAAGCATTAGAAATCTATTGCTACGACACGTAGACATCTGCAAACGCTATTTCCTAGCGAGGAAGTGTTGCATTTACATTCATTTGAAGTGTAGACGAGGAATACATGATACTTCGCAAATCATATTATATCTTACCATGAAACATAGAAATGAGATGCGATATCGCGTTTTAAGAATCATAAGAACTCTATTGCTACGATACGTAGACATCTGGAAACGCTGTTTCCTTGCAAGGAAGTGTCGCATTTACATACATTTGAAGTGTAGGCGAGGAATACATAACACTTCACAAATCATATTATATTTTACCATGAAACATAGAAATGAGATGCGATGTCGCGTTTTAAGAAGCATTAGAACTCTATTGCTACGATACCTAGACATCTGCAGACGCTATTTCCTAGCAAGGAAGTGTCGAATTTACATTCATTTGAAGTTTAGACGAGGAATACACTACACTTCGCAAATCATATTATATCTTACCATGAAGCATAGAAATGAGATGCGATATCGCGTTTTAAGAAGCATTAGAACTCTATTGCTACGATATCTAGACATCTGCAGACGCTATTTCCTAGCAAGGAAGTGTCGAATTTACATTCATTTGAAGTTTAGACGAGGAATACACTACACTTCGCAAATCATATTATATCTTACCATGAAACATAGGAATCAGATGCGATATCGCGTTTTAAGAAGCATTGCAAATCTATTGCTACGACACGTAGACATCTGCAAACGCTATTTCCTAGCGAGGAAGTGTCGCATTCACATTCATTTGAAGTGTAGACGAGGAATACATGACACTTCGCAAATCATATTATATCTTACCATGAAACATAGAAATGAGATGCGATATCGCGTTTTAAGAAGCATTAGAAATCTATTGCTACGATACGTAGACATCTGCAAACGCTATTTCCTAGCGAGGAAGTGTTGCATTTACATTCATTTGAAGTGTAGACGAGTGATACATGATACTTCGCAAATCATATTATATCTTACCATGAAACATAGAAATGAGATGCGATATCGCGTTTTAAGAAGCATTAGAACTCTATCCCTACGATACGTAGACATCTGCAGACGCTATTTCCTAGCAAGGAAGTGTCGAATTTACATTCATTTGAAGTTTAGACGAGGAATACACTACACTTCGCAAATCATATTATATCTTACCATGAAGCATATAAATGAGATGCGATTTCGCGTTTTAAGAAGCATTAGAACTCTATTGCTACGGTACCTAGACATCTGCAAACGCTATTTCCTAGCGAGGAAGGGTCGCAATCACATTCATTTGAAGTGTAGACGAGGAATACATGACACTTCGCAAATCTTATTATATCTTAGCATGAAACATAGAAATGAGATGCGATATCGCGTTTTAAGAATCATAAGAACTCTATTGCTGCGATACGTAGACATCTGGAAGCGCTGTTGCCTTGCAAGGAAGTGTCGCATTTACATACATTTGAAGTGTAGACGAGGAATACATAACACTTCGCAAATCATATTATATCCTACCATGAAACATAGGAATGAGATGCGATATCGCGTTTTAAGAAGCATTTGAACTCTATTTCTACGATACGTAGACATCTGCAGACGCTATTTCCTTGCAAGGAAGTGTCGCATTTACATTCATTTGATGTGTAGACGAGGAATACATAGCACTTCGCAAATCATATTATATCTTACCATGAAACATAGAAATGAGATGCGATATCGCGTTTTAAGAAGCATTAGAACTCTATTGCTTCGATACGTAGACATCTGCAAACGCTATTTCCTAGCAAGGAAGTGTCGAATTTACATTCATTTGAAGTTTAGACGAGGAATACACTACACTTCGCAAATCATATTATATCTTACCATGAAGCATAGAAATGAGATGCGATTTCGCGTTTTAAGAAGCATTAGAACTCTATTGCTACGATACCTAGACATCTGCAAACGCTATTTCCTAGCGAGGAAGTGTCGCAATCACATTCATTTGAAGTGTAGACGAGGAATACAAGACACTTCGCAAATCTTATTATATCTTAGCATGAAACATAGAAATGAGATGCGATATCGCGTTTTAAGAAGCATTTGAACTCTATTTCTACGATACGTAGACATCTGTAAACGCTATTTCCTTGCAAGGAAGAGTTGCATTTACATTCATTTGAATCGTAGACGAGGAATGCATAACACTTCGCAGTGAATATTATATCTTACCATGAAACATAGAAATGAGATGCGATATCGCGTTTTAAGAAGCATTAGAACACTATTGCTACGATATCTAGACATCTGCAGACGCTATTTCCTAGCGAGGAAGTGTCGCTTTCACATTCATTTGAAGTGTAGACGAGGAATACATTACACTTCGCAAATCATATTATATCTTACCATGAAACATAGAAATGAGATGCGATATCGCGTTTTAAAAAGCATTAGAACTCTATTGCTACGATAGGTAGACATCTGCAAACGCTATATCCTTACAAGGAAGTGTCGCATTTACATTCATTTGAAGTGTAGACGAGGAATACATAACACTTCGCAAATCATATTATATCTTACCATGAAACATAGAAATGAGATGCGATATCGCGTTTTAAGAAGCATTAGAAATATATTGCTACGATACGTAGACATCTGCAAACGCTATTTCCTAGCGAGGAAGTGTTGCATTTACATTCATTTGAAGTGTAGACGTGGAATACATGATACTTCGCAAATCATATTATATCTTACCATCAAACATAGAAATGAGATGCGATATCGCGTTTTAAGAAGCATTAGAACTCTATCCCTACGATACGTAGACATCTGCAAACGCTATTTCCTTGCAAGGAAGTGTCGCATTTACATTCATTTGAAGTGTAGACGAGGAATAGATGACACTTCGCAAATCATATTATATCTTACCATGAAACATAGAAATGAGATGCGATATCGCGTTCTAAGAATCACAAGAACTCTATTGCTGTGATACGTAGACATCTGCAAACGCTATTTCCTTGCAAGGAAGTGTCGCATTTACATTCATTTGAATCGTAGCAGCGGAATGCATAACACTTCGCAATGAATATTATATCTTATCATGAAACATAGATATGAGATGCAATATCTCGTTTTAAGAAGCATTTGGACTCTATTGCTTCGATACGTAGACATCTGCAAACGCTATTTCCTAGCAAGGAAGTGTTGCATTTACATTCATTTGAAGTGTAGGCGAGGAATACATAACACTTCGCAATGAATATTACATCTTGTCATGAAACATAGAAATGAGTTGCGATATCTTGTTTTAAGAAGCATTTGAACACTATTGCTTCGATACGTAGACATCTGCAAACGCTATTTCCTTGCAAGGAAGTGTCGCATTTACATTCATTTGAATCGTAGACGAGGAATGCATAACACTTCGCAATGAATATTATATCTTATCATGAAACATAGATATGAGATGCAATATCTCGTTTTAAGAAGCATTTGAACTCTATTGCTTCGATACGTAGACATCTGCAAACGCTATTTCCTAGCAAGGAAGTGTCGCATTTACATTCATTTGAAGTGTAGGCGAGGAATACATAACACTTCGCAATGAATATTACATCTTATCATGAAACATAGAAATGAGTTGCGATATCTTGTTTTAAGAAGCATTTGAACACTATTGCTTCGATACGTAGACATCTGCAAACGCTATTTCCTAGCAAGGAAGTGTCGCATTTTCATTCATTTGAATCGTAGACGAGGAATGCATAACACTTCGCAATGAATATTATATCTTATCATGAAACATAGAAATGAGATGCGATATCGCGTTTTAAGAAGCATTAGAACTCTATTGCTACGATATCTAGACATCTGCATACACTATTTCCTAGCGAGGAAGTGTCGCATTCACATTCATTTGAAGTGTAGACGAGGAATACATAACACTTCGCAAATCATATTATATCTTACCATGAAACATAGAAATGAGATGCGATATCGCGTTTTAAGAAGCATTAGAACTCTATTGCTACGATAGGTAGACATCTGCAAACGCTATTTCCTTACAAGGAAGTGTCGCATTTACATTCATTTGAAGTGTAGACGAGGAATACATAACACTTCGCAAATCATATTATATCTTACCATGAAACATAGAAATGAGATGCGATATCGCGTTTTACGAAGCATTAGAACTCTATTGCTACGATAGGTAGACATCTGCAAACGCTATTTCCTTACAAGGAAGTGTCGCATTTACATTCATTTGAAGTGTAGACGAGGAATACATAACACTTCGCAAATCATATTATATCTTACCATGAAACATAGAAATGAGATGCGATATCGCGTTTTAAGAAGCATTAGAACTCTATTGCTACGATACCTAGACATCTACAGACGCTATTTCCTAGCAAGGAAGAGTCGCATTTACATTCATTTGAAGTGTAGACGTGGAATACATAACACTTCGCAAATCATATTATATCTTACCATGAAACATAGAAATGAAATGCTATATCGCGTTTTAAGAAACATTAGGACTTCATTTGCTACGATACCTAGACATCTGCAGACGCTATTTCCTAGCGAGGAAGTGTCGCATTCACATTCATTTGAAGTGTAGACGAGGAATACATAACACTTCGCTAATCATATTATATCTTACGATGAAACATAGAAATGAGATGCAATATCGCGATCTAAGAATCATAAGAACACTATTGCTACGATACGTAGACATCTGCAAACGCTCATTCCTTGCAAGGAAGTGTCGCATTTATATTCATTTGAAGTGTAGACGAGGAATGCATAACACTTCGCAAATCATATTAAATCTTACCATGAAACATAGAAATGAGATGCGATATCGCGCTTTAAGAAGCATTAGAACTCTACTGCTACGATACCTAGACATCTGCAAACGCTATTTCCTAGCGAGGAAGTGTCGCAATCACATTCATTTGAAGTGTAGACGAGGAATACATGACACTTCGCAAATCTTATTATATCTTAGCATGAAACATAGAAATGAGATGCGATATCGCGTTTAAGAAGCATTTGAACTCTATTTCTACGATACGTAGACATCTGCAAACGCTATTTCCTTGCAAGGAAGAGTTGCATTTACATTCATTTGAATCGTAGACGAGGAATGCATAACACTTCGCAGTGAATATTATATCTTACCATGAAACATAGAAATGAGATGCGATATCGCGTTTTAAGAAGCATTAGAACACTATTGCTACGATATCTAGACATCTGCAGACGCTATTTCCTAGCGAGGAAGTGTCGCTTTCACATTCATTTGAAGTGTAGACGAGGAATACATAACACTTTGCAAATCATATTATATCTTACCATGAAACATAGAAATGAGATGCGATATCGCGTTTTAAGAAGCATTAGATCTCTATTGCTACGATAGGTAGACATCTGCAAACGCTATATCCTTACAAGGAAGTGTCGCATTTACATTCATTTGAAGTGTAGACGAGGAATTCATAACACTTCGCAAATCATATTATATCTTACCATGAAACATAGAAATGAGATGCGATATCGCGTTCTAAGAATCACAAGAACTCTATTGCTGTGATACGTAGACATCTGCAAACGCTATTTCCTTGCAAGGAAGTGTCGCATTTACATTCATTTGAATCGTAGACGAGGAATGCATAACACTTCGCAATGAATATTATATCTTATCATGAAGCATAGATATGAGATGCAATATCTCGTTTTAAGAAGCATTTGGACTCTATTGCTTCGATACGTAGACATCTGCAAACGCTATTTCCTAGCAAGGAAGTGTCGCATTTACATTCATTTGAAGTGTAGGCGAGGAATACATAACACTTCGCAATGAATATTACATCTTGTCATGAAACATAGAAATGAGTTGCGATATCTTGTTTTAAGAAGCATTTGAACACTATTGCTTCGATACGTAGACATCTGCAAACGCTATTTCCTTGCAAGGAAGTGTCGCATTTACATTCATTTGAAGTGTAGGCGAGGAATACATAACACTTCGCAATGAATATTACATCTTGTCATGAAACATAGAAATGAGTTGCGATATCTTGTTTTAAGAAGCATTTGAACACTATTGCTTCGATACGTAGACATCTGCAAACGCTATTTCCTTGCAAGGAAGTGTCGCATTTACATTCATTTGAAGTGTAGGTGAGGAATACATAACACTTCGCAATGAATATTACATCTTATCATGAAACATAGAAATGAGTTGCGATATCTCGTTTTAAGAAGCATTTGAACACTATTGCTTCGATACGTAGACATCTGCAAACGCTATTTCCTAGCAAGGAAGTGTCGCATTTTCATTCATTTGAATCGTAGACGAGGAATGCATAACACTTCGCAATGAATATTATATCTTATCATGAAACATAGAAATGAGATGCGATATCGCGTTTTAAGAAGCATTACAACTCTATTGCTACGATATCTAGACATCTGCATACACTATTTCCTAGCGAGGAAGTGTCGCATTCACATTCATTTGAAGTGTAGACGAGGAATACATAACACTTCGCAAATCATATTATATCTTACCATGAAACATAGAAATGAGATGCGATATCGCGTTTTAAGAAGCATTAGAACTCTGTTGCTACGACACGTAGACACCTGCAAACGATATTTCCTTGCAAGGAAGTGTCGCATTTACATTCATTTGAAGTGTAAACGAGGAATACATGACACTTCGCAAATCATAATATATCTTACCATGAAACATAGAAATGAGATGCGATATCGCGTTCTAAGAAGCATCAGAAATCCATTGCTACGATACGTAGACATCTGCAGACGCTATTTCCTTGCAAGGAAGTGTCGCATTTACATTCATTTGATGTGTAGACGAGGAATACATAGCACTTCGCAAATCATATTATATCTTACCATGAAACATAGAAATGAGATGCGATATTTTAAGAAGCATTAGAACTCTATTGCTTCGATACGTAGACATCTGCAAACGCTATTTCCTAGCAAGGAAGTGTCGAATTTACATTCATTTGAAGTTTAGACGAGGAATACACTACACTTCGCAAATCATATTATATCTTACCATGAAGCATAGAAATGAGATGCGATTTCGCGTTTTAAGAAGCATTAGAACTCTATTGCTACGATACCTAGACATCTGCAAACGCTATTTCCTAGCGAGGAAGTGTCGCAATCACATTCATTTGAAGTGTAGACGAGGAATACATGACACTTCGCAAATCTTATTATATCTTAGCATGAAACATAGAAATGAGATGCGATATCGCGTTTTAAGAAGCATTTGAACTCTATTTCTACGATACGTAGACATCTGCAAACGCTATTTCCTTGCAAGGAAGAGTTGCATTTACATTCATTTGAATCGTAGACGAGGAATGCATAACACTTCGCAGTGAATATTATATCTTACCATGAAACATAGAAATGAGATGCGATATCGCGTTTTAAGAAGCATTAGAACACTATTGCTACGATATCTAGACATCTGCAGACGCTATTTCCTAGCGAGGAAGTGTCGCTTTCACATTCATTTGAAGTGTAGACGAGGAATACATAACACTTTGCAAATCATATTATATCTTACCATGAAACATAGAAATGAGATGCGATATCGCGTTTTAAGAAGCATTAGATCTCTATTGCTACGATAGGTAGACATCTGCAAACGCTATATCCTTACAAGGAAGTGTCGCATTTACATTCATTTGAAGTGTAGACGAGGAATACATAACACTTCGCAAATCATATTATATCTTACCATGAAACATAGAAATGAGATGCGATATCGCGTTTTAAGAAGCATTAGAAATATATTGCTACGATACGTAGACATCTGCAAACGCTATTTCCTAGCGAGGAAGTGTTGCATTTACATTCATTTGAAGTGTAGACGTGGAATACATG